>NC_064614.1:493205926-493508956 GCF_023898315.1 Schistocerca nitens | reverse complement strand
CTCAGCCCTGCTTTCAATATTAAGGTCATGTATGATCTTTACAGAGAAGACTGCACCGAGAAACAAGTTCCAGAAAGCACTAAACTGAGGGGAAGTTTCTACAAACATATATCCAATGAGAGATTCAACTTATCTTTCCAATGCCCCAGTGAAAGATTCCTGTGCTACATATGACTCCTTAAAACTGAGAATTTTGACTGCAGAAGAACCACTTAAACTGGCATTAGTGCAGAAACAAAATGAAGATTGGAGAACAACAGAAACAGCATGGCAGTGAAACTTCCTGGCAGATTAAAACTGTGTGTTGTCCGAGACTCGAACTCGGGACCACTGTCTTTCACGGGCAAGTGCTCCACCATCTGAACTACCCAAGCATGACTCACGGCCGGTCCTCACAGCTTTAATTCTGCCAATATCTCGTCTCCTACCTTCCAAACTTCGCAGAAGCTCTCCTGCGAACCTTGCAGAACCAGCACTCCTGAAAGAAAGGATATTTTGGCTGAGGACACTACTGTCAAGGGAATGTGAATATCAGAAGCAAAACTTTTTATCTTCAGAAGACACTGCTTTCCCCTGAGGTTTCAACATCAAAAGTAACATTCATGATTTCAAAACAGACCATGGCTCTATGTACATTTGGGATGAGATTTTGGCATCAAAAGGCTCCCAAGAACTAGGTTCCTGTCTTCTAAAGCATGCAGAACTCCATACCCATGATGTTTATCATGTAATAGCATGCAGTGACACAGCAAGAAATGAGATCCATAGGGGTTGACTGTAAGTTTGTTAATGGGACACTCATTTCTGCCAAATGATTCAGAATTCGGAGTTTTTGAGACAAAATCAATAACTTCTAATTTTCACTTCGGATGATTGGTGTTGTGCCATTCAAAAGACAAGGAGAAAACAACCCTTTACTGTTTGTAGAATGGCCCTTAATGAGTTTTTATCAACAAAAGATCTAGAGAAACATGTGACATTTAGAAAGAATAACATGCAAAATGAAAAATTCAATTGGCTTCATGTTCGATGGCTTCGTTTCCAGAAAGACTGCCTACATTTCGTTTTATACAAAGAATCTCTTGATGCAAGAATCCCTTTCAAAACTTTGGATATTACAACTTCCCATCATGCTCATAGCAGTCCTCGCTTGTCTAGTGTTCAACTCATCCCTCTCAACAATGCTGCAAGGCAAAAAGGAAAGACATGACACTTCCCCATACATCCCTCCAGTGCACCATGTTTTCTTCAACTAACTGACAACTGCAAGTTTGGCTCAGGAATCTGGACCTGGACATGTTGACCCTTTAGCAGAGGAAGATGACATGGATGGGAAATCAAGTACACAGACATGCTCTATCATAGAGCCTCTTGAAATGACAGATGACAAGAATTACACTTTAAGAATTTTTACATTTAGAAATAACAATTTATTTATAATCTATAAATGAACGCATTGCTGAACAATTAGACAGACTCAAGTAGGTAGCATTCTAGTAATTAACAACAATACTGCAATAATTTTAACTAAATTTGTGAGAGAAAAGTGTGTAACAGGAGCATTAAGTGCAAACTCACATTTACTGTATCACATTATGTTTATAAGAAGAGAGGTATAGTTCTTGATTTATACTACTTTATCTATCACTATAAGTAAACTGCTGAGAGGAAAAGTGGTACTCCAACTTTTAGAGACTGTAAAAAGGAATTTAAGGTACAAATAACTAAAATGTCTGTAGCAAACATAATTATAATTATTTAACTTTTACATTTCATCAAATGAATCATGAATTATTGTAAAGCATGAATTTACATTAAATGAAATGTGAAACCTTTCATTGCTCATGTGTGGGATAAATTGAGTTATACCACTTTGGCTTTCAGTGGTTCACATGTAGTTTAGAGGGTTTAGAAATGATGAGAAGAAGAATAATGCATTATTAGTGAATGGGACTTGCTGATTAGAACAACAGAAGCAGATTTCACTGTCTAAAAATACACAGCAACTGGAAAGAGTGAAAAGGTTTATTGACTGCAACTGATTCTGATTTTAAACTAACTGCAATATTTTATTTTTGGTGTGAAGAGTGGGACTGCTACAATGATAGGTACCATAGACAACATAATAACAACAATGAAATTCAAATTTTTCTCTAGTTATGAAAACTATTACATGTTCAGAATGTAATGTAACGGACTACTGAAACTACTGATACCACCAGCTGGCGTGGTGTGTGGTGCCGTCAGTCAACTTGAAGGAGCAAGTGAACTTTAACTACGTAAACATAATCTGAAATATTATTATTTTGTTAAAAAACTGTTAATATGAGGACAATCATGAGGTATATTGCCACAGAACTATATTATAAACACTTTTCATTTTTCATACTATATTTTTCATACTATGTTTTTCATATATGTATATGTGCTATGTGTAAAATATCGATATACAACCAAGGTTGGCAGTACTGCACAGTTTGTAAGCCCTGTGAACAGGAGCCCATTGTTGGCAGAGGCAGAGGCAGAGACAATGGGCAGTTGGTGTTGAGACGTCGTTTAATACGCTTGCTTTGAGAAGGTCAAGGATAGTGGGAATGAAATGATGTATTGGAAAAGCTGTTACATTGAAAATTATTGAATATCGTCACGATCAGCATTTATAAAATAAAAGTTGAAGGTTTAAATGTGTGTCAGTTCTTACGCAGCAGAATACACACCCTGGACCTCAAATTGATTTAACAAACAGTGGATGGCAAGATTCATCACTGGACCATGAGTGTGCAACAATGACCAATAAAGGTAAGAAAGTTATATTACTCTAAATTCAGATTGTGATGATACCTTTCTCCATGTCTTCAACCCTGTATGTACTCTGTTGTTAGAGTGAACAGCATGACGGGGACTTGTGGTCGACTAGGCACACCAGGGAGACCACACAGGTTTAAAATGATAATTTGTAGCTCAATATACTACTACTGATAATAATTAATATTTGTCCCCTGGAGAAAGAGGTGCATTACAAGAACAGTTATATTAAAAACAGTTTACTACCACTGAAATAGAAGTAGTTTATAAATAATCATTATTTAAATTATAAGTGATGAAAACTGTGAGGAGAAAGAGGAGGATCCCAGAATACAGAGTAGGGAATAACTGTCCAAATCTTCAAGAAAAGTGTGTGAAAACTATTGTGAAATTGCAAAAATGAGTCACTGTGCATAGTTCCAAAGTTTTGGAAACATGGATTTGGACAAAGGAAGGACGAGAGAACAGAAATTTGTGTTCAGAGAAGGAAGGTTCACACTAGTCTAATTTTCACTGTAAGACAGTCATAGGAACACAACTATGAATGTGGAATAAATATCCTGGTGGCCTTTCTGGACACTGAAAAAGCATGTAATACTGTAAGTAGAAATGAGGTATGGAAGTTCCTGGAGGACAGAGAAGTAGAAAAGCAGACTATATAGAGGATAAGAAAAATAGGGGTATGAGCTGTGTGAAAGGAGGAGGGGAGATATCAGATTGGCTGGAACACAAAAATAGCTTGAGGCAGGGAAGTATATTTTTACAATACCAACTCATTATAATGATAGATGAGGTAATAATCAGGGTGGCACCAGTAACTGGCAAAGGAAAGATGAATGCAAGGGGTTTGCAAATGATTTGATTATTTGGGGAAACAAAAGGGAGGAAGAGGAAATGCACAAGCAGTTGGACATATGGCAAGGAACAGTACAAGTGTACAGGCTGAAATTTAGGATAAGTTAGGTATGAAAAGCCAATCAAAATCAGTGAGGAGGAGAGTCACAACTGGAATAACAACTGGTGGGGAACAAATGAGGAAGGTGGAGAGTTTCAAGTATCTGGTAAGCTTAATATCTAAGAATAGAAGAAATGACAGACAAATAACTGAGCGAAGCAGAAGTATTCTGAGAGAGCGGAGAGCTTTAGATCCCTGATATGGAGCAAGGATGTTCCTCAAAACTGCAAAAGGGTTATATATTAAGAACACTATGTTCTAATCCTGATGTACAGCTCATAGATCTGGGCAATAAAAGGAGGAGAGAGAAGAAAAACGCAAGCCAGTGAAATGAAATTCTCAAGAAATAATGCAGGAGTGACAAAGATGGATAGGTTAAGCAATGGGAGGATTAGGGAATTATCTTATCCCAAAAGCCAACTGAGGAATCAAGGACACTGAGGAAGATACGTGAAATGAAAGGGAAGGGAAATGTCCAACGTGAAGACTAAGAGACAGGTGACAAGGATGACGATGATGATGATGATGATGATGATGATGATAACCTTCATTAACCGAACTCAGGTCAACCAAACCCTGGGTTATCCGAAATACTGAAAATTGCAGATAAAAAGAAACTTACAGTAATACCAAGGATAACTGGAGAAACTGCAATAATTGAAAATTTCAAATTACTTGTCTGTTAACCATATCTGCTGACTAGTTCAATTTAGTTCTTTTAGAAGTCACAGTTCTGATACTTTAATGCATGTGCAGTTACCATAACAATAGAACATTTAAACCTAGGAGACACACATTAAGCACTGAGACCATATACCTCACAAAAATACAGTTCTCTAAAGGTTAAATTTTAGTATAAAAACATAATGGTATATTTCTGCATTTATTGATCTTTTGTAACTTTACTGTTTACAGATTATTACATTCAAGTTATCTGACAAACTATTATGATTATTTTTTTGAAGTTGCTATGGATCTGAACTAGTTCAATCTCTGTCTCTGTGTAACTTTAATATTTGTGTCAGATAGTCCCGACTTTGTCAATAATTAGTGACCTGATCTACATCTACATCAACTCCGCAACCCAACTTTCAGTGCGTGATAGAGGGTACCTCGTACCACTAATAGTCATTTCCTTTCTTGTTCCATGATAGTCTGTATAAAGTTACATAAATGCTTTGTTTAATATATTAGATGAAAATAGCAGCTGAGTATTATATGAGGGGCAGTGGATTTTTTTTAAGTAGCTATTTTTCTCCTAAGTTACATATAGAAAGAAATCTAGAAGCATCACAATATTCAGTTTGAGTAGATTAGCAGTAGACATTATTTGTTGTTAGTGTACTTTATAGAAGTACCAGCAGGAGATGCACAATGCTGTTAATATATAACTTGTCTCATTGGTTATCCCCGAAGGTCTTCCATCATGATGGCATTTATGGAGCATGATGAGTGAATGAACAATGAATGAATGAATGCAATAGTAAATATAATCAGTTGTTGAGAAATATAAGTTACTCAAACTATGTGTACCAAACTGCACTGTTGAAGTGTGTTAATGTTTTCCTTTGAAAATAAACATATTTCACAAATAAATTTCACTTACGATGATAACTTCATTTCATTAAAAGCTTTCCCTGAATCTTTAAGGCTTCACCAGGCTAAAATTTCAAATTTTCCTGAATAAATTTTTGTTGTATGTGAAAGTAAGTGCTATACAACTAGTTTTCATTGCCACAACTGGGATTTTTTGAGTCACCATGTCACTTATTAGTGATGATCCTAAGTTCAGCTATGATTCAAATAAAGATTTATGCATAACTGATTATTTTGTTTCTGAAGAAATAATGTTTAGTTGTAATACAGTTTAATACAGCTACTGCAGATAAATAGAGCACTTGCCCGCGAAAGGCAAAGGTCCCGAGTTCGAGTCTCGGTCGGGCACACAGTTTTAATCTGCCAGGAAGTTTAAAAAAAATTTATTATGAACTTCAAAGTACACTGACAAAGTTCATACTAAATATACAATCTGCATTATTTTATCATTCAAGCTTGTTAAAATTATTCTAAAGTCAAGAAAGAGGAATATGCTTGATGCTACCATGTATGCCACACAGAAAAAGTCAGCAAAGTAACTTATTTCAGCATTGAAATTAGTAACAAAAAACTTAAGCCTGGAATATTCAGCAGTGGTGTATACGAAACAAGAGTGTTCAAATATTATTATATTCAGGGTGATTCAGCTGGCCCTACCATTATCATTTTATGCAACCCGCAGTGTTATATCTCGCCTTCAAAACCCACAGATGGTATTTTCATATTCTTTTGCTTGCTACACGTAAACTATTAGTCCCACAGAAAAAAAGAAACAGGACCTTTTTGTAGGAAATTTAATGTATTTAAATTTTGTACTGGAATTCATTTTTGCTAGAGGCCATAGATTTGGAGTTATTCAAGAAAAATGTTCAAAATTAATCTTCATGCACAACCCCACTCCCACACTCAGCCCCCACCAGTCAGGGTTTCTAGTATGTTGTAGATGACACACCCACCTACCACCACACAAAAATTTGTGACTGCACGAATTATTTCCCACATTTGACCTTTTAAAGTCTTTACTTACTGGCCTTATTACACCACTGGCTTAGTCGAGAACTTACAAATTGCAAAATTTATGTTTATGTAAATTTTACCTCAAGATTTTGTGAATTTTAACAGCATTATTATGATGATCATGGTTATTAGCACCTGTACAAATTCCCAATCTTTGCACAATCCAGCCTCGCCACTTTTCCGAATGATGATAAATTGGTGGGGACAACACAAACACCTAGTCCCTGGGTGAAGAAAATCCCTGACCCGGCTGGGAATCGAACTCGGGACCTTGAAATCCAGAGGCAGCAATGCTAGTCACTACGAGCTGCAGACTTAACAGCATGAAATAAGTAATTACAGCATGGTATTTGTTACGCCTTCTGAGTATGAAACTACGGTGTCAATGTAATTAACTTTAGGATAATGTTTACAAAAGCTGTTTTTCTCTCATTACCCTCACAGGCACATTTAAATTAATAATGTTAACGAAATAGGCAACTATTCTGGTAGAATAATAGCCCAATAAATAGAGACTAAAAAAAGATCAACTATTGGAATAGTTCGTGTAGTCTGAAATTTCTGTACAGTGGTAGGAGGAAGTGCTATGAACAACATATTATAAATCTGAGTGGTGAGGGGTGTGTGTGGGGGTGGAGGTGTGTTTGATGGTCACTTTTGTATGTGGTACTTGAATAACTCAAAAACCGTGGTCTCCATTGAGAACATACTCAATACAGAATTTAACTACTTAAATTTCCTACAAAAAGTTCCTGTTCATTTCTTCTGTGGGACTAGCAGTTTGCGCGTAGTGAGCGAGAGAATACGAAAATCTTGCAGACTGTTTTTGAAGGTCAACTTTTTTCAGTTTTGTTTGTCAACAAGACTCCTGTTTTGTTTAAATCTATGATGATTTTTCAGCATGTTTGTAATACAGCTATTGAATCACAGCAGATCATTCCCCAGCTCTACAACTTGGTTCAGCACATGCATGTCTAATGTTTACTGTACAATGTTTTAAAATTTAACAAACTGATATTTCACACTATCCCCAGAAATGAATATTTCATGTTGGCTGCTCAGATAATTATGTTTCCTGTCATATATGCTAAGCTTTCTTAACACTCTGTTTACCGGCTGAAATCACTGAAGCTGTAACAGTTTCATGAGCATCTGTTTTGTTCTCTACATCAACTAATTCAAAATGTTCAGCCTGTTAAATATAAGATATAGGCCTCATGAGTTGGTTCTCTCAATTTTCTTCAAGAAGTATGAGGACACTTCAAACAGTAAGTTACACATCTTGTCCTATACTAAGACCATTGTGCAACAATACTGACGCATTGTCAGAAGAGAGGATGTGTTTTGGGTTTCCTGCAGGAACAGATCTAGAGTGGTAAAGATAACACGTACATCACAGTGTGAGGGTTAAACGGTTAGGCAACTAGAAACATACTCGAAAGTTGAAATACATCTGACTAGAATTCTTGTGGGTGAAACATCTAAATCGCAGACAGATTTACTGTGAAATTCAAGTGGAATATGGACCAAACGCAATGTCGTGTCCATCCATAGTTAAATGCTGCCACCAATTTGACCAATGCCACACAGATCTAGGTGATGCTGACTGGGGACGACAGCCATTGACACTGGCCACAGATGACAAGGTTCAGGCAACACTCACAGATTTATCAACATTGCGGACATTCACATAGCAGTTCTCAAATGGATCTGTGACAATGGAGCAGGTTCTATAATTGAGAACTTGACAGAGTGGTAGAATGTTCTGACTGTTTCCAGAATGTTCTGTTCTGACTGTTGTTTACAGAGACTTGGCACGTACATGAAAAAACAGTGTTACACATCTGTGTCACTTTGAAGTGTAGCCCAGTTATTTGGTATGACGTAATAATGTATTACTTATTTTTTTGAAACCCCCTTGCATTTTTTTTTTGTAAAAATGTTCAGAATAACCTTACAGAAATCCCCATTCCTGGCATTTGTTTTCATCAAGTGAGCCTCCAATTCAACAGCTGATGAGCTAAAATTTTCCCCTATTACAACAATAGTCAGGAAATTAACTTACAATTTACTCCCATATTTTCTCTTAAGCATACTGCCACTACTGTTCCTGACCCAGGGCCTATAACAGCATCTGATTACCATGTTTGCCCCACTTTGATGAGTAACTGAACCCAGATTACTTCACATTTGAAATCGATAATACACTAATCTCACTGTAACTTATCGAGGTCTATACGGCAATAAGTATATCATTGTCATAACGTCTATCTTTGCAATATGTTCATATTGCAATCTGACTTTAACTGCCATTCACTTCTGGTTTTAGTCAGCTTTCTGTTCTTAGTGTTACAGTGGCATTTCCACCTGCAATAACAGACTCATTCTGTAATTAACTTACCAATTTTTTAGGATTAATGTTCTCCTCTGTGATTAACAGCATTGACCTATTCTTTTCTCATATGACAGCACGTAATTCATCAATAACTTATTGGAGGATTTTCTGAACCTAAAAAGCCCCATGTACATGTCACCAGCACTTTACTGCCTGGATACCCATTTCCTTCCTGTAACGTACATGGCTTAAATGTACCACTTGGCTTCAAACTAGGAGACTGCAATTGTTTCTGAGTATAATGCTGCAAATAGTAAGCCATGCTCCCAACTTGCATGCAAGGCCAGTTATCTTCACCATTTCAGCCAGCTGTCTAAAAGACGGCCTCAACACCTAGATGGCATGAGTCATTTACGCCAACGTGAGTTGTTACTTGCAGCCAGTTGCACCATGTGTGTTCGATAGCTGCCAGTTGTGCCTATTTCACATCTCACATGGTGACCACCTGACAAATACACTGAATCTGCAGTGGATCCCTCCCAACCTGCCTACTATTTCCCTGAAAAGCTCCATTACCTGCCCGGAGCTGGCACTCCCTATGATCAACAAACCCATTTTATGTACTTATCTGGACTTTGCAGGAGGAAGGGCCACAGGCTCAATGGATGAGGTGTTCCTTGCTGGCTCGTATACCAACAGTGGCATATCTGTTACTATGGCATAAAGGGACAGATACATCAAGTACCCAGATTCACCTTCTGCCCAGAGCTAAGTAAACTGACCACTCTTACATTCATCCTAAAATAAGAACAATATGAACAAACTGTGCACATCAGAAGGTGAAGCAACATCAGGGTTTCCACAAGATACAACAGGCATCAGAGGTTACTCAGCCGTTGCAACATGTGTCCAATATCTTTGCATCATAGACCATTAGCACGAAGCCTGCCAACTGTGGCCAATGCAGCTTGCAGACATTTCTGAACAGTGGTCAATTCTCCACACACACAAGTACAGACACTACCTATTTTCTAGTATGAAGAACTATAAAATAACATGTAAGAATGAAATAACCTAAACATATGTAGACTAACTGAATCAATAAGTAGACTGCAACAACATGTTATGAAATGTTGCCAAAAGTGTGATATTTTTACAACAGATATAAAAGAGCATGAATCTTGTGCTCTAGGCAATGCAAAGATATACTATTAATATCAACATGTACAATAAATAAAAACAAGAAAATAGAATTTTAAATATCATTCAACAATATTATCATTTGTTCCTGAACGCTTTTGGAGCTCTTGGACATTTTATTTCCAAGTAGTACCAGAGGCTCCTCAAAAATGCCATCAAAAGTCTTAAATTACAAACAGAAAGAGCTGATAACTCAGGGATTGCACCTGACACGAAAATTTATGTTCACACGTGTGCGTGCATTCAGCCCAAACTCTTTTCACCAAAACTTGAGAGATTATAGCACTAACCTGAAGAGAGATGTTAATAACAGGTCTTGCAATGAGTGTTGCCTCTGTGTAACGATGAACATTAAAGTGATCTTCCAGTTCCTCAACTTGACAGCAGTGACGAAAAAAATTCTTGAACTTTTCATGGCATTCAATAATGAAGGAATTCAAGCACATGAGATAACTTGCTTCCTCACCAAACTGTAAACAAAACAATTACTAACAATAAAAGATTAGAAATACCACTGAAGTATCACACTACTGCTTTAATTCTACATATCATATCTGAGATATAGCAAAGCTGTGTTACACAATCAAAATGCAAGACTGCCAATTCTATATATAGTACATACATTATACAAACAAGAGAGTGAGTTTAACTGAAATGTTTAATACTGCTTCCCCAACTTGCAATCAATCTGTCACCTTCAAATTTAAGTTGCTACTACAGATCAGCCTGTCACTACTATCTACAGCCCAAAAACTAATACACTTTATTGAGATGGTATCTGCCACTATGAAGTTTTTATGGTTTTTGTGGAATTAGTGAATGTGATATTTAAATTATTTACACATGTGAATTAGTTCTCCAATAAGCCAAAGTCACAATAAATGTTGTTATGTAGAATGTGTTAACTGAAAAAAAGTTGTACAAATTTCATAATATATTGGGGCCGATGACCTACTATGCGCATTTACTATGTTTTAACCTTAACTCTTACAAGACTACTCTCATATACTCTTGACTCACAACTGTTATAGCTCACACATTAAGGATTTGTTAACACCATTATGTTGCAACAGCATCTGCTTGGATTATTCTAATTGTACTATCAGATCTAGGAAGAGTGGAATTGTCTGATTTGATATGTGTATTTGACACACGTACAAGTGTGTTGTAAATTGTGGAAACTCAAGCAGATTTCCTGCGTCTGTTTCTCATGTGCTTCCAAAATAAATGATCAAGATGGGTTAAAGCTGGGAATCGTAGTGGCCAAGTCATTGGTCCTCCTGTAGCAGTTCACTGACCAGAAAAAAATTTGATTTAAACAACTCATGGTCACCAAGGAAAAATACCCTGAAGACTCTGCCTGCAGTAATCATATTAACAACTGTGGAGCTTGTGAAACCATCTTCTAGCAACTCTGCCAGTGCATGTCAGCGAAATCCAGAGTACTGCTCACCATTTAATTGTTCACAGGAAAAGAAGGTTCATTAAGTATCATGGATATGTCCACCCGAAGTTCTTGTTGTCTTGCTGATGTAACCTGTGTGGGTTCCCTTCTGAACAATAGTGAGCATACCTAATATTTATTTCATCATTAGATTTCTAACTGGTTTCGTCAATCCACAGCCACAAGACTTTGATTTATAAACTAACAAACAATGGAAAATCCAGGATGGACTGTAGCAATATTGTGCCTATCTCCGACTCAGCATCTCCGCTGTATAGTGAGTAACACTGTTGATTTATAAACTAGGTTCAGAAGGCAATTCTTGTCTGGAAACTTTGCCTAATGTTTGATACCTTGGATGTGATGTGAATGTAAACAATGTCATCAGGATTCTCTGGATGGTACTTCTCATCACGAATCCTTCATCACGAATCCTGTCTACTCTTTGTTCAGATATATATAAGTTGGGATTTGTTGCACTAAGAACATCCACACTTCTATTATCTCTAATACATCTTCTGACTTGATTGTTATGAGGTAGATATACATGTAGATCTACAAGTGGCTGCAGTAGCTAAACAGGCAAAATACAGACTTGGAAGAATTCTAGTTCTAAGTAAGATAACTGCAACAATTCTGAATACCGTACCACTAATAAAAAAGTAAAGCAACATACTCCCTGCTTTGTGGCAGCAAACTGGAGAATTCGTGCGATGCTGGCAAGATTGCGGCGCTGTTCATATGAAAGGCTTCTGCCTCCCACCATGTCCATTGTGTCAGGAGCAACAATAGCTGAATTTATGTAGTGATAGTAGATAAAATTACCCACAACCTGCCAGGAAATACAATAAACAATACACTTAGTAAATCAAAGGAACTGAGTAAAGTAACAATTGCATACAAGTATGGAATTGTAAACATTAAAAAATTTTAAAAATACCTCAACAACAACAGGTGTTCACCATCAATCTGCAAAATATTCATTGTGATGCTCTTAGCCCTCCCATCCAACTAAATTTCTGCTTTTGCTGCTTATCTTGTTAAGCTCTATTAATTTTATCATTTCATTAATTAAAGTAGTGTGTTAGCATACTTTGTTCTAATTATCTCCTGAACATATAAAAGTATACATTTTCTAATTAGAAGTATGGACTTCTTAAATATGCCACACACAGTATACAGTTTGTGTGCTCTCATAAAAATATCCTCTACCTGTAGCATTGTTCCAAATGTGTGTGTGTGTGTGTGTGTGTGTGTGTGTGTGTAGATTAAAGAATTCCAAATACTCAATAATGAAAGGTCCTACTGGAGGTGGTACCCTTTATCTTGATGTAATCTGTGACTTATCCGGCCACTTACTGAATGTACAGGTTTGTGCGTAATCCAAACTATAATGAACCTTATCTTTATCACATATATGGATCATTGCCAGACCTGGAAGGTGTTTCAGTACATGAAAAATTAGATGGCCAAAGATAAATTGAATGCTAAAGCTTGAGATTAGTGATCTAACATTTCTCTCTCGAACCACTGACTGAATCATAAACAAAACAGATTAATCTATAAAAACAGCAGGTAGTTCTTGCTAGGCAAAACAGAATCCCTTTCACATCAGCTGAATATTTTACTGTCATTGTAATGATTAAATTTTTGAAGGTTCTGAAGTAAACTAACAGGTGTCTGTCTAATGCTCTATACAAAGAGTTCTTTTTCATGATTTTTTCATATGATGTGAATTTCCTCCAACCAAGCAATTTCTTCGAGTTTTTAAAACAGTGTGAAAGGAAGAAAGTAAGGCACAGAGGTTATACTATAAATTTCTTTGATAATGAAATTATTAGAGGTAAAACACCAGTTCAGCTAGTGGAGGAAACGAACCCCAGAATATCTCAAAGAAGTATTAAAAGCATCCAGCTGAAATGATTTAGAGGAATGAATGAAAACCTAGATCTGGATGAATGGTAATATGAATCTCTCTCTGTCAGAACACTAGGCCAGTGTCTTGGCCACTGTTTCATTTAACTCAATTGAGTCACAGGTGCCAAACCAGGAGAGCAGGGCAGATGCCCCAAAAGATTATAGTGCAGTATTGCTAAGTGCTATACATTGTCTACCAGTGCAGCTATCTGTACCTTTGTGTATGTTTAGTAAGCATACTTTCAGTTTGTACTGTTAGTTCTTGTTGACACTCCTGCAGTCTTAACTAGTCCTTGATTCTGGATTCAACATGACAATATGAGCACTGCACACTGTGCAGTCGAACAAAATTTTATGAAAACTAAGGAATTCAGTGTTCCAATATGCCATACAAACTAAATTACTCAAATCTTGACATGTGGAATTCTACCATCTAATTACCAAGAATCAAGAAGCAGAGCTGACAAATGTACAATATAATACTACAAAAAACACAACAATAGCTGATGATGAAGAAGACTACACTATGCTTGGCAAAAATTGTGAAGCACCCAGGAGACACAATCAGATATAAATGTAACTTCATACGTATACACTCCATTGGTGGATATGAAAGTGAACAGAGGTGCATTTCTCTGTGACAGGTACAGTGGCCATCAGAGTCCATTAGTGTTGATCATTTTAGGTGTTGCTACCAGGCCTGGTAGCGTATATAAGAGACATTAAAAGAATCAAATACTGAATTATCACTTTGAAGGACATGCAGATGTCATGTATTCATCTGTGGCAGTGTTACCAGAGTTTTAAAGGGCTTCATTTGGTATTTTGGGTCTTCACCTCTCCAAGGGACACCACCTGTTGTAGCACAGACCATGTCGGCAGAGAGGAGTGCATGCCCACATAAAACTGAGGGCTATGCTGCCAGTAGCGTAGCTACTGGCAGTATCTCTTAAGCTGGGCATGTCTCAGCAGATGATTCTAACAGAGTATTGCAAAATGCTCACTCTCTTCCCACATTCTTTCAACAGTCCTTTTCCCAACTCCCTAGGTGTTGAACACAACGCGTGATGTGAACTGGGTCAAGCAGTGTGTAGCACATTGGAAGATGTGTCGTGAACAGAACATCAAGGATACCAGATGGCTTTCCCGAGTAATGAGCCTTACATCAATGAGGGACTCCACTGGTGTTGACCAAATGGAGGACACACAAACCAGCTCAAATACTTAAGAGCTTGATGTTACCTCAAACATCAAGTGTTGATGGCAGTTGGTTCCACAACTGTATCAGGGGATAGAGCAGTCCAAGAAATGGAAAATATCACTGAGAAGTTGGACCGGATCAAGATCAAAGAATAGTCACGGACTTAAGGCCAGAAGCTTCTAAGAGAAGACAGAGAAAAGGAAGACAAAGAATGGCTTCCAAACAACAAATGAAGGGAATTAAGAGGTCTTGAACATAAGACCTTCAAGAGAAGGCTGTCCCAGAGTGGAGGGAGTAAACAGACCCCTGCCACATCCAAGACAAGGATTAAGAGAACAAGAGAAGACTCTGTTAATCCCATTTTCCACGATAACTGGATTCCGCAAAAGCCAAGGCAGGAACCAGGAAAACAGATGCATAGTATATATAATCTCCGTTTTTAGAATGGCAGTAAGCCAACAAGGATATCCACTTGTCAGCATCACCTCGCAGCAGAAGGAGCTAGTTCAGATGGCTCTCACTGAAAAGATTGGGGAAAGGAACAAGTCAAGGCTCCAAATTCAGGAGGGTCCATAAGAACAAAAGTGCTCTAATTTTTGTGAGGAGAGTGAAACAGTAGATCGACTGAATGACACAATGCCAAAGATACCTGTGTGGGATGAAGTGAAGCTGCTGGTCAACACAGCAGAGAAACTCCTCAAGATTGTGAAGATACCAATCTGTGAGAAATCCCTGAAGGCAATGCGAGATCAGGACTTAAAACTGTAACTATGATTCTCAGAGGTTGCTGTTGGAGTGATTACAAACATTAAAAGCAACAATGGCTCTAAAATGGTGGCTGGAAGTGTTGCAGATAAACCTGCAACACTTTAAGGGGGCATCTGCCATCTTAGAACGAGGCCTGAACAAGGAAATGGAGTTTGTGGTTGAGCCACAGGTGGAATTTGTTGTCATACAAACATACATGAAATTTATTGACCCCGTATATGACTACCAAAGACTATTTCTCAATTTCAGAATAGTTGAGCTGAGCAGTGTTTGACATTTTGGAAGCAAAGGCAAAGGGACACTCAGAACCATCCAATCACCTGTCAAAAAACTGCCAGAATGTCATACTAGCTTGAATCCACCATCTGCACCAAAGACAGGCCCAACATATATGGCATCAGACACAAAGCAGCCTTGACACTGTCCTTATGATGATGATGATGATGATGATGATCACACAAATTTGACACCCTTCTAGCACAGCTGACCTACACAACCACTTGGGGAATGAAACTGGCATAATATGTGATTTCCTGCATAAACCACTGCCAACTGTTTACGATTAGTATGAGCCGGTATGTTCATGACCACATCGACTGACATAACACCTTAATACCTTTATGACAAAGGATTTGCCCCAGTTATTTAACACTGGGGGCAATGAAACTGTACATTTTCAACTGACAATGCAAACTGTTTTCCTGAAGCTGTAACAATAACATTGTCCGAATGATTAATACAGTGAGGAATATTTCAAATCAGTTTTTCTACATATTTTTGGAAAATGGCAAGTGCGTTTGCAACCCCAAAT
This sequence comes from Schistocerca nitens, assembly GCF_023898315.1. Lineage (NCBI taxonomy): Eukaryota > Metazoa > Arthropoda > Insecta > Orthoptera > Acrididae > Schistocerca > Schistocerca nitens. The sequence goes on along the minus strand of NC_064614.1, from coordinate 493,492,907 downwards.
AGTAAGTGATAGTACTGTCTACACCGAAAGGGTTATTTAAAACTAGCAAATGATGTGAAGAACAATCAAGTGTCAGTTGGAGTGACTGCGGCTTCGTTTAAACCAATTTTTGAACAGTAGAGCTCCCCCGCCAGTTCAGTCAACAACTCTTCAGAATGAGGCAGTAGATATAGATCTATGTTACACTAGGAATTAACAATGGGCTTAAAATAACTACTTATATGAAACAACTCATTTGGCATCACCCATTAGGACTGGTGGAAACAATGGAAAAAATGCCTTAATCCTGGAGCTGTGCAAGTTCTGCCTGAACAAACTCACAAACCGCAAATGTACTTGCCACAATTTAGGTACTGCAGAAGAATTCAGAGAAATATGAGCCATAAAGTTATGTTCACACCCCGAATGTTGGTTAAAAAACCCATACAAAGAGCACAAGGCACCTGGATCAGAAAAGGGCATTGCTATGTCCGACACTAAACTAACTTAGTACTCTATGTTGAACCCAAAACTGGTAAAGGTGTCTAAACTGAAAATATTAGTAGTAGTAATAGTAGTAGTAGGGCAGATTACAAGAAGGGCAGGACATATTCAACATGTGTGTTCTTTATCGCCAGTGACATTTTTCCAAGGAGAGGACTGGGCCTGAGGCTCAAACACAGGACCCAACACTGGACCAGTCACAGTGGAGGCAAACCAAGCAGGTCATGTATCCTCATTGATTCAAGTCACAGCAGTTGGTTTTCCATGGACTGGCTGAACAGTGGCAACTCAAAGTGAGGTTTTCTCATGGCATGACTGTGTCGACCGTAGTGTTGTCCTCGTGTTATAGCTGAGCAAGCAGCTGGTGGCCAATAGCCAAGTGACCATGTTTGCTGAAGGCACAGCAGTCTGTTCCATGATGCAGGCACCTGCTTCCAGTATGCCTGCTGCAGCAGCCAGGACAGGACTTGGAGTTTCTTTGATGTGACTGATGACAGCACCGAAGAGGGAGGGTTTTTCTAACTCGTCTGATTAATTTTACTGTAACGATCATCTGACACTTAGGAGGAAGCAGAATGATTGACAAACTTTAGTATCTCACGAGATGTCGTTGATCCACTTTCTCCTCCCCGTCAGAGTGCTTTACCTTTTTTGTCAGGCAGTGTATTTCATTCAAATATCAGAGTGTGGAGTGACATAAATTAAGAGATTATACTACAGTATATGGTAACTATCCTCCACAGTCAACATTTTTCAATTATGAATTCCCAGTTTTCTTCCAAGCCTCTCATCTCACTTGCACTACAATATGATGGGCACATCAATTATTTATGTTCCACTGCACTTACTAAATAACCGAGAATCACTAAACAAATCAAGTCCATACATAAATAAATTCACATTTTGATTCTTATTCTCTCACACGTTGCTTGTGATATGACAACAGTTGAAAATGATAACCATATGTTAATACTCATATCTGGAAGTACCTTCAGGAGATCTTTTTCTGGTGCCTGTGGGAATTTTTCTGCAAGAGAGTCATGCAGCACTTTTGCTACATACAGCACACCATATGGTATCATATCTCGACAATTTGTGATGCGTTCCAGAAAAGCCAATGTCCAATGTCGCAGAGCAGAAACATTTTGCTCTAAGGAGCGTTTAACCTCCGGGTGATTCAAGGCCTGTTCAGGATTTACTGATGCTGGAAGCTCCCTGTCAACAAACATACAATTACATAATTGCTCTAGTTAGTAAGACAAGTTGCTGCATAACATAACATCATGAATATTAAACATAAAATTTGGAAAATGCTCTTCCCCTATTAACCACGAACCGTGCTGAGGTGAGGTGGATAGCTATACCATACATGCAATGGAGGGGTATTTGTGAAGGGGCCAGGCAAAATTCCTGAAGAGATGCAGTAGCCTTTACAGTACTTGCAGAAGTAACAGTCTGGATGATTGACTGATCTACCCATATAATATTAGCCAACATCAGCTTCCTGTGTGCGTACTGCAAATGGCTTAACGAAAGGGGAAACTACAGCCATTATTTTTTCCCAGGAATATTTAGCTATATTGTACGACTTAATGATGATGGCATCCTCTTAAATAAAACAATCTCCCCCCCCCCCCACACACACACACAAAAAAAGAAAAAAAAGGGGGCGGGGGTGGGGGGTGGGGGGAGGAAGGAAGATTAGAGTTTAATGTTCTATCAACAACGAGGTTGTTACAGATAGAGCACAAACTCAGATTAGGAATGGTTGGGAAAAGGAAATCCGCCTTTTACTTTTAAAGGAACCATTATGGCATTTGCCTTATGCAATTTGTGTAAATCATGGAAAACCAAAACGTGGATTGCCAGGGAGGGGATTTGAATCGTACTCCCAAATGCGAGTTCAGTGTGCTACCCACTGTGTCACCAGAAAGAAAAATAAGAAGAAAAATAACATTTCATTTATAGCATTTGTAGATAGAGAGAAAGCTTTTGACAATGTTGACTACACTACACTCTTTGGAATTTTTAAGGTGGCACGGATAAAATACAGGGCGCAAAAAAATGTTTACAAGTTGTACAAAAAACAGACTACAGTTACAATAACTGAAGGGCTTGAAAGGGAAGCAGTGGTTGAGAAGGGAGTGGGAGACGGTTGCCACCTATCCCCAATGTTATTCAATGTGTACATTGAGTAAGCTATGAAGGAAAACAAGGAGAAATTTTGGAAGATAATTAACGTCCAGTGAGGAAGAATAAAAATTCTGAGATTTTCCAAAAATAATGTAATTCTGTCACAGACAGCAAGGGCCTTGCAAGAGCAATTGAACAAATCGGGTACTGTCTTCAAAAGAGATAAGACAATCATCAACAAAGTAAAACAAGAGCAATTCAATTAAGTCAAATCAAATCAGGCAATGATGGAAGAATTAATTACAAAATTAGCCACTCAGCAAAATAACTGAGAATGGCCAAAGTAGAGAGGATATAAAATGGAGACTGGAAATGGCAAGAAAAACACTTCTGAAAAAGAGGAATTTGCTAACACCTAACATAGATTTAAGTGTTATGAACTCTTTTCTGAATGTATTTGTCTGGAGTGTAGCTTTTATGGAAGTGAAACTGTGGTGCTTCAAGAGTTTCGGGGTAAATTCTAGAAACATTTGGCTCTCCACTGTCTCGAACACCCAATATTTTAAGGACAAGGGTGAAAGAGCCTTTTTACTGTGTCACACGTCTATATGTGCAGGAAGGACAGCTGTCATGAGGAGCCAGGAGCTGTGTCAGACGAGCGGCCCTGACAAGTGGTTACAAGCAGCGCCTTGGAAGTTATATCAAACAGTCAAAGAGTGTTCGTATAATGTTCCGTGGTTTGTGATATCATGAGGATTGTTAGAGAGACAAATGAAGCATGTTACGTATAGAGACTCCTACTTCATGTCTTGGTTCTGCATGAGGCAGCACATATGTAATTTTATGGTTGTTCTGTCAATTCTGACATTTATCTTGGAACCAGCTGGCTTGCTGGAGCTTGCACAGAATAATTGTTACTTTGGGGATGAGAGTTGAAAATATGTTGTTGTTGAACTGCAAAGATTCTACGAGTACATGATTTATTTCAAGAATAGAGAGTTGGTTAATATTATTCCCTTTACCCTGTTACAGTCTTCAGAGAAGAATTAAACGGTGAGAGTGACATAGCTGATGACCCAAAGAATAGGATCAGCTGCATGCAAAACATATGAGTCCACTGGAAGAGACATGCGAGTCGTGCAACCCAACACAGCACTGTCTCTTGTCGTCCAAGAAAGCATCAGAACATCGCGACCGGGACAGGACTCTAAGAAAAAGGGAAATTGTAAGCCAAAAACAGGAAGAAGATATTGGAGTTGCCATAGCAACCAGGCATAACAAGACTGAGAAACAGTTCCGAGTAATTGCGTTGTGTCTACTGAACCAAAGGAAGAAAGTTGCAAATGCAACACAATATATGACAGGAGAAGGTAATAACGTCAAAAGAATGGAGCGAAGATCTCAATTTTTCGGTAAAGATGATTTGGGTGTGGAGAGGAAGCAATTCTCACGCATGCAGTAACCAGCCACTGACATCGACGCAGTAACCAACTGATGCCGACACAGTAACCAACCGCTGACCCATAATTGTTCGAGGAGGAAGAGCGAGGGGGTGGGGTGGGGGGAGAGAGGAAACTGTTCAAAGACTATAGTACTGTAGCTAGTACATGTAGAAGTGAAGTTGTTTTAGATGATCACTACATTGAAAATCAATAGGGATATGGATAGCATTCAAAAAACAGGCGAAACTTCGGAACTAGCTTTGGCTATGTCAGTGAGTAAGGAAGTGCCAGACCGGTCTGAGGTAGTGAACTTACTTAAAGCCCAGACTAAGTGGTCAAAATGCTTCTTTAAGAAAAGAACTAAATGTTAAATTAGATGCTCAAAGAGCAGATTTAAATGCTCAAAATGCATCTTTAAGACAAGAACTAAGTCACCAAAGTCTTAAGTTAGATTCAGTAAATACATAACTGAACATCAAATCAGATGCTCAGAGTGAGGTTTTAAGTAGGCTAAGTGAAATCTTAAACAGTCAAGCAGCAAATATAATTTTATTAAAGACTGAATTTGACTCTTTATTAATAAGGTAGAAAATCTGAAATTAGATTTAAAGAGCGAACTCACTAGTTCTTTGAATACTTACGTAAATCAACTATTCATTGACTTTATTTGGAGACAGAATGAAACTTTAAATATTCAAATGACGTATATAGGTTTGTTGCCCGTCAAAGTAGACGCACGAAGCAAAGAATCTAGTAATTGATGCAAAGGCATAGTTACTTTAGAGACTGAATGTGACATTAAATATAATAATAAAAAACCCGATCTTAGTGAAAATTTAAAATTTTGTGAAAATGAATGTAATGTTAAATTTAATAATGTAAGACAATGTTTAAGTATGTCAAAAGAGGGCACAGATCAACCTAAGGGGTTAATATTGATTATTCAATCGAAAATTCCAGGTGTTAGTATACGAGTTGTTACTACATGAGCTGTCAGTTCGCGAATAAATAATGTGGAACAAAATTTCAAAGAAAAAATAGTCAACTTTGACATTATAAATGTAAGTAGTCTGGTGGAACCATTTGAGCTAATTACAGATCGAGAAATTACCGAGAGTATAATCTCCGAAAACGTTGCGACTGTTGCTTTTTCCAAACAGAATGATACTAATGAGGTTATAGACGACTCGCGCGAGAAATTCAAACTTGTCCATGACAAAGTTGGAAACAGAATAACTTTACCTGATGATATGTTACCTAGTAAAGTGGGGATTGTTTTTCTGCGGGGAGACCTTCGCTCAAAATTTAATGAGAAGCACTGGTTTGCGATTGCTCAAGTGAGGTTAGTATCAGATTCACACGATCCAGGTGGAGTCACATCTGTTCCCCAGGGACGTTAACATTCTGTGTTAGCTGGCAGAGTGAAGACTGTCTGTTCCTGAGTTGTTTTCAGTGTTACTTCCACATTAGTTTTCCTACACCGAATTCCCTTCAAATCTTCACCTATTCTGTAATCTATTCACAACCCTTTAAACTATCCTACCATGTTAGTATTTAAGTGACTGAATGTGACTACAAGATTGTGACTAATTTAAGAGAAGCACAAATAAACATTGATCTCTAAACATAAAATGGAACGAACAGAATAATATTCTGGTAGAAGGTATAATAAGATGGAACTATGTAAACAGAGTGACTTTAAGATGGAATGAACAGAATAGAATATTATATTTAGGAATAATGTAATATGAGGTGACTAATGAAATAACTATCCTAGCTTAGTGTATAATTTTCTATTTTGATAGAATATTTATACCTTTTATGAAATGGGATGTAGATGGGAGGGTTTGTATCAATCTTGAAAGGGGTGGGTAGTGTAGGTAAAGACAATACCAACACTACACGCACCACATCTTTCAGATGACCCTCGCATACAAGTGCGACTAATTCTTCACCATTTGCCGTTCCATAGGTGTTGCTAAGATTTCTCTTTGGGGGCTTGAAAGGTGAAGGTGAGAATGTCCATTCTGCAGGAGACATTTATCATCATCCGTCCTCCTCCGGCTTTTCACTCAAGTATTGGTGAAGCAGGGATCCTGGGGAAGTGGGAGTGAGAACGGTTTTCCTGTCTTTAGGGCTATCTTCTTTTTCTCCTTCAATCTTAGCAACCATCTCTATTTTTTCCTTCCTTACTTCTCATCTGAGTACCGGTCATCTTTACCCCTTTCCATATGCATATACTTCTATCGCTGAAGTCGTCCTCATTCTCCGTGGTTTCCTATAACCTTCAGCTTATTTCAAATAAGTAGGCCGAAGAATCAGGCTGCACGAACACACATCGACATATACACAAAATTACACAAACATGAAAATTACAGGCTAGAAACCTAAAGCAGTGTCAGAACTGCCAAGGGTTGAAGCGGAATAAAGACATATGTACATCTGGGTAGATGCACATATCGTATAGTTGATATATGACGGCCCTGCAGCATCCCTTTTTTTTCGCTTCTTATATATTTATATATAGCTATAAGAACAGAGACGTGAGAAGTGTGAAAAATGAAGGAGAGGAGAAACTAAGGAAGAACTAATGAGCATAAGCCAGGGAGGAACTAATGGTGATAATTATTTAGGAATAACAGTCAAATATTTGTTCTGATGATTTGTAGGGTAGTGGGACAAGCATAAAAAAAGGTATGATATACTGAATTATATATAAATATGAGGTCTGCTGAAAGCGTAGAGGTTGAAAAGCAGTGGAGGACTCTAGGGGATCAAATAAGGTACCCAGAGGTAAGGGTGAAGTGTGAAGCAGAATTGAATTTTGCCAGGTAATATTTAGTGACAGTATACATAAAGATGTATACTAGGGCAATGAACCATGAGACCTACTCCCAAAGGATAAGGGGAACGCACCCAGCTTTTATTGAATGAAGAAAAGGGCAGATAGGAAGACCGAAGAGAAACTGACCTATACTGTGTAGGCAGGGGCACCAAGAAGGAGATTGACCTGTACCATAGAATATAGGAATAAGAAAGGGGTGTACCTACCGAAATGGAAAGAGGTAGTGCATCCATTGGAGCAACCTGGAAGTAAGTATAGGTACTGTGCCTAAAGGGAAGGACAGTATACTGACAGAAGTCACAAAATTTTATAGAGATTATTCTGGTAAGTTTGGATTCTTTACATCGACGGCGTTATTAGGAGTTATGAGTGTCGGAAAGAACACATTCATTTGTTTTTTCCCCAGAGTTTCCTCCAGACCACAAGTTACTGTAGGAAATGAGGCTGTTGAGTACTAAAGAAAAGATAGTTTAGAGAATTATACTAAAGAATGAGGCAATCAAAAGTCTATGCCACCTGGAGTTTGTGATTGGAAATTAAAAATATTGTCCGCATAATTCCTAGATGTAAAAGTACTAACTCCAACAATGGTTTAAAATGCTCAGAACAAAAACAAGAAAAGGAAACTCTACGTATTAAGTACACAAGGACTAAAAGAGATATTGTACATGGACTGAAATAAAAATTAGTGTTGTGATAGATATTAATGTACATAATGAATATGCGTAAAATATTGCGTGTTCGAGCTAAGGGGTGGGACATGTAGTGCTTCGAGAATTTTGGGGTAAATTCTAGAAACATTTGGCTCTTCACCATATCGAACACCCAATATTTTAATTATGAGGGTGAGAGAGCCTTTTCACTGTGCCACACATATCTGTGTGTGCAGGAGGGACAACTGTCATGAGAAGCCAGGAGCTGCACCAGACAAGGGGCCCCGACAAATGGTTACCAGCAGCACCTTGGAATTTATATAAAAAAGCCAAAGAGCGTTTGTATAATGTTCCGTGGTTTGTGGTGTCATGAGGATTGTTACAGAGACAGATTAAGCTTGTATTGTATGAAGACTTTTACTTCAGGTAAGTTGGTTACTGCGTCGATGTCGGTGGCTGGTTACTGCATGCGTGAGAATTGCTTCCTCTCCACACCCAAATCTTCTTTATCGAGCACGTATGTAATTCTATGGGTGTTTTGTCAATTCTGACAGTTATCTTGGAACCAGTTGGCTTGCTGGAGCTTGTACAGAATAATTGTTACTTTGGGGATGAGATTTGAAAATATATTATTGTTTAACTGCAAAGATTCTACGAGTAGCTGATTTATTTCAAGAATAGAGAGTTGGTTAATATTAATCCCTTTAACATGACACAGTCTTCGAAGAAGAATCAAACAGTGAGGGCGACATAGCTGATGACCCAAAGAGGAGGATCGGCTGCACGCACAACGTATGAGTCAACTGGAAGAGACATGCGAGTCGTGCAACCCAACACAGCACTATCTCTTGTTGTCCAAGAAAGCATCAGAAACCAGAACCCCACCTCCAACCTCTTGGAGGTTATTCAGGGATACCTTCCAAGCATTTTGGTAAAGGAGGTGTGAGGTCCCTGGTGGCTCATTACAGAGTTATTGCATGCTGTTTGATTTCTTGCCCCAATCAACTTGGTATCTCTACTGCACTGAAAATGATGCACAACAGTGCAAATGCCAATAGTATTACTATGGACAGGTTTACTGGTGAAGAACTGGCCAATATGAACCTCATGTATGGGCTAAATGAATGCAATGTATGAGCAGCAACACAACACTATGCTGCGCTGTTCCCACAACGACAAAAATAACATAACAATACTTTTGCATCTGTCTCAGGATTGTTGCATTATGTTGGGAGTTTTAAGGTTCACTTATTGCATATTACATGTTTTCTTCACTGTTATGAAGCTACTGTCGCAGAAACAAGAGTGACTGTAGCAACAAAATGAATAAATCATAATTATATTACTGCTCAGTAATGAGCTGCTGGAGATAGTGGGTCCCTTATATCAAAATACATCTGCAACTTTGTCAATGGAGTCCTGGTTCGTCCTTTATAGAACTGGAATCTTGACTCTAGCACTTTTTTTTTTTTTTTTTTTTTTTTTTTTTTAGTTTCCTCTCCTCTCATTTAGCTTTCATGTTTTTCTTGAGTCTACACTCTAAAGTGATTCAGCCTCATATCAGTACTTTACACAGTTTTTGTTTCTTTAAGTTGTGGCAATAAAATAATTCTGATTTAAAGTAGAATCTTGGATAATTTTAGATTCCAGTCAATCCTGCTGTACTTACCCTATTACACGTTTTAAAATAATGTAACTGACAAGAATTAATCCATTTGTTGCATCTGTTTTAAATTAAATTCAGCTGGCATGACTCACCAAATAAACAAAATATTTAGAATTTTTTCAAATATTATAATTAAAATAAAATTGTGTGAAAAATATATGTCTCAACTACTGCAGTGAGTTATGCTAACACTACTAGAATTTCAAACATAGGTAAATAAAAATTTAGTTTGCGCAGCACTACAGAACATGTATTGTAAGATGTGTTTCTTGGTTGGTTGACTTTCTCATAACAAAATGTCACAAGTAGATGCGACTGAAAGCAACCAAATAAACCAATAATTTCATAAGATTTTAGATAAGCTAAATCATTATGGTTTGAGGGGGGGGGGGGGCACAAATGGTTTAATTCATACTTAACTGGAAGAATGCAGAAAGTTGAAATAAGTGGTTCATGTAATGTTAAAACAACATCTGATTCCTGAAACTGGGAGGTGGGGCCTATCAAGTACGGAGTCCCACAGGGTTCGATCTTAGGTCCTTTACTGTTCTTGATTTACGTTAATGACTTACCATTCCACATTGATGAAGATGCAAAGTTAGTTCTTTTTGCTGATGATACAAGTATAGTATAACACCCAAAAACCAAGAACTACGTGATGTAATTGTAAATGATGTTTTTCACAAAATTATTAAGTGGTTCTCAGCAAACTGACTCTCTTTAAATTTTGATAAAACACAGTATATACAGTTCCATACAGTAAATGGCACAACTCCAGTAATAAATATAGACTTTGAACAGAAGTCTGTAGCTAAGGTAGAATTTTCAAAATTTTTAGGTGGGACCATTGATGAGAGGTTAAACTGGAAGCAACACATTGATGGTCTGCTGAAACGTCTGAGTTCAGCTACATATGCTATTAGGGTTATTGCAAATTTTGGTGATAAGAATCTCAGTAAATTAGCTTACTATGCCTACTTTCATTCACTGCTTTCGTATGGCATCATATTCTGGGCTAATTCATCGTTGAGTAGAAAAGTATTCATTGCTCAAAAACGTGCAATCAGAATAATTGCTGGAGCCCACCCACGGTCATCCTGCAGACATCTACTTAAGGATCTAGGGATCCTCACAGTAACCTCACAGCATATATATTCACTTATGAAATTTATTGTTAATCATCCAACCCAGTTCAAAAGTAATAGCAGTGTGCATAGCTATAACACCAGGAGAAAGGATGATCTTCACTATGCAGGGTTAAATCTGACTTTGGCACAGAAAGGGGTAAATTATGCTGCCACAAAAGTCTTTGGTCACCTACCAAACAGCTTCAAAAGCCTGACAGATAGCCAACTAACATTTAAAAATAAATTAAAAGAATTTCTAGATGACAACTCCTTCTACTCATTGGCTGAATTTTTAGATATAAAATAAGGGGGGGAAAAAACCACTTCAACATTAGTGTCATGCAATATTTTGTGTAATGTAATATCTTGTGCAGACATCTTTTATTAACCTGACATGTTCCACATCGTTACGAAGTGTCGTATTCATGATCTATGGAACAAGTATTAATCTAATCTAATCTAATCATTAATAATACTGACTAATTTACAAACAGACTTACGAAATCTGTCCTGATATGGTCTCTTGGTGATTGCGCCAGAATTTATATATATCAACAGGATTTGTGTCCATGGAAAGATTGTTGTTATTGATAACCTGCAATATAAATTGCTTTGCATACAATATTTCTAATACACTCAAACATTATCTAGTTTGGCAGTGTACTACATATGTTACATATATGCTTGACATATTTAGTAAAAAAACGAACAACAGTTCGGTATTATCAAACTTATTGGGAGCATATCCCTCGTTATTATTCTTATCAATGAAACAGGAAATAAGAAACACTTTTATGACAATCAGTCAATAAATTTATTTGCATCTGAAACAATATTTTTCCTAAAGAAAATGACAAATACACATCAGCCTACTTTCTCAAATGTCTTTGAAGATAAATGGAAGATAACAAGTATTACTGAGCGATAGCTCTGTTCAGAATCAATGGCAACATAAGTTTACATGCAAGCATAGGCAGCTCGCAAACTGACTGTCAGACAGTTCAAAATGCTTACTTTTTTCTATAATTAGTATAGGCTCAATGCAACAGACAGTATGTAGCACATCTGTCCAAATGCCCAGAGATGGAACACAGTGAAAATCACTGACCTTTCTTTACAGCAACACACTGCCTTACAGAAACTGAGCATAATATTAAACAACTTTTTAACGCTACATGTAATGGTTAATACAAGGCGCTTCTGAAAAGTTTGGTGAATGGTCCCTATATGTTGAAAACTGCACAGGTTTTGACGACATGCCCATGCATACTCATTGAGAGAAATGTCAAGAAGTGCCCCCTGTTGTGCAAATCACCAAAGCACATTAGTGATGCACATTGTGATCAGTCTATTGGAGTCAGTGTGGAACCTCATATGATTGCAAAATGGAGCAACATGTTAACACAACATTTCGGAAAACGGAGACTCGTGGAATGTTTGTACAAGTGTACAGTGTTCAAGCAATGAGTAAAAAGTGTGTGTGTGAGTGGTTTAAACACTTTGAAGACAGAAAGGAAGGTGCTGAGAATGAGTCACATTGGGCCAACAGTATGATCGGTAGCTGTCATTGAGAGTTATGTAGAAGAACTGAAGATAAGCAAAGACGGTGAAAGCATTATCATTTGTTAACATTTGAAAAGGCAGAAAATTTGTGCCCAGTCTGTGTTACACACACAGACAGATGAACAAAAGCAAACTCAGATGGAAATGCCTGGAGATTTCATCAACATTTCTGACCAGAATCTGCAGCTTCTGAAACTATCATTACAAGAGATGTGACCTGGTACTACAAATATGATCCAGGGACCAAGCAACAGCCAATGACATGGTGTTCCTCATATTTCCCACTTCCCAAAAAAAGTTCACTGACAAAATCCAAGAATACGGTGACTATAATGAACATAATGATAATGATGAGGGGACTGATGACCTCAGAAGTTAAGTCCCATAGTGCTCAGTTGATAATGATGAAGATGAGGGCCTTTTTTGTCAGCAAGGGCTTGATTCACCATGAATTTCTACCTTATGGTCACACTGTCAGTGCGAAAGTTCTGAAACAGAGACTGCAAAGCATTCAATGGGTTTGGCCAGAACTGTACCAGAGTGGACAGAGGAATTTCCTACACAACAACACCCACTTGCACACTGTGATCTATGTGCTCTACTTTGTCATACAATGCAAGGTGATTGTTCTTAAATACCTTCCTTATTCGCCAGATTTGGTGGTGATAGATATTAGATTAGCTCCGAAAGGACTGTGCTTCACATTCATCGTGGATCTCCAATAATGTGTGTCCATGGTGCTTTGAGCAATTTCACAAGAAGTGTTTGATCACAGTCTCCAACAGGTTTATAACCAATGTCAGAATTGTGTTGTGGATAAAAGTGATTACGTTGAAGGTCAGGTATTTTGTTTGTAACTTGTTTCCTTTATTTTCTGTGAGCATTCATCAAACTTTGCAGATGCACATTGTATTTGTATCCTGTATGCATAAGCCACATAATGAATTAAACACATTCAAAAAATATATATATATACTACGGATATCTAATGTAAATGGAGGCAATTCAACAGAAGTTGTTAGCATTGCAATTAATGAGATTTCATTTATTAATGATGGCCTGTAATTAGCTGCAACATAGCATGCATAAAATACATGATTTACTTAAAGTAGCTACTCACCATATAGAGGAGATGCTGAGTCGCATATAGGCACAACAAAAAGCTGTTTCAGTTGCCTGAGACTGCGGTCAGGTGTGAGAGTTGCATTGCATTGCATTGCATTGAATTATGTTACGTTTGCATGTGTGTGTCTATGTCTACTGATGACGAAGGCCTTAATGGCTGAAAGCTTTATTTATTTGTGACAGTCTTTTTGTTGTGCCTACCTGCGACTCAGCATCTCTGTCATATGGTGAGTAGCGACTTTCCTTTTCATAATATTGTTACATTCCATCCCAGATTTTCCATTGTTTGATAATGAATTTAAAAGTTTTTACCTTCTCCACAAGTGGTCCAACCATTTCTTTGAGAGGATTCTGCCCCGAAACTTGACGTGCATAACTGACAACAAGGCTTAGAACCAATGGTTTATCTGTAACAACATCCACTGGACTGCTTATTTTGCTCCTGAAAAACAAAAATACAGGATGCTATATCTCTTCTCTTCTCTTTTCTCTATATATAATTTGAAGTCACTTGCTTGTGTTTGTCTGTGTAAGCAGCCTAATTGCAGGAACTGCAATTGGGATTTTAATCCAGGTTTGACTAGTAGATACAGTGATTCATGAGGAACTTTTTGTGTATAATTTATAAATATTTTGTACAAATTGTCTGAATTAAGATTAAACTGTGGAAACAATTGCCACCTAGCGAACAGCTATCACAGCTCAAAAGAGCAGTAGTGCCTTGAGTAAACAGCAAGCAGAATCTGATTGACATATGGTGTGTTGGTCTAGCTATAGAGCATTTGGCTTGAAACTGAAAGGTTGTGGGATTGAATCCCAGCAATTGGGAGTTTAAAGAATAAAGTAGATGAGCTTCTGGTTTGTTTAGAAGATTTAGAAGCTGAGAATGAAATAGATATACTATGCCTGTCTGAGCATCACATTGTTACTGATATAGATAAGGTAAATGTAAGTGGATATAAGCTCTCTGCACATGTAATGAGAGAAAATATGGAGAAAGGAGGAGTTCCATATATGTCAAAAGTTATCATTGTGCAAAAAGTATAGAAACAAAAAAGTTTTGTGTAGAGAAACATATAGAAGCATGTGCCTGTGAGCTTAAATTAAATAAAGGCACATTTATAATTGTAACTGTATATAGGTCCCCATCAGGAAATTTTCATCTATTTCTGAAAAATTTGGACTCCTTGTTGTGCTATCTGTCAGACAGGGGGAAGCAAATTATTATTTGTGGGGACTTCAATGTAGATTCTCTGAAAGAGGGCAATAGGAAAAATGACCTTGAAGTATTACTCGGTTCTTTCAATTTGACACCCGTTATTGATTTTCCTACTCGGGTGATAAAGGATAGCAGCTCACTGATAGATAACTTCTTTATAGACCAAGATAAGTTTAACCAGATAAATGCTCAGCCTGTTGAGAATGGTCTTTCTGATCATGGTTCACAGCTAGTTACAATATATGACATAGCTCCATTCAGCAATACTAAACAGTCCTCCAAAGTAGTACGTTCAGTCAACGATTTAACAATTGCAAATTTCAGGGAAAGCCTACAGCAGTTAGACTGGGATGAGGTGTACCGTGAACCTGATGCCAATTTAAAATATAATTTATTTCATGACATTTTTGTAAATGCATTTGAAAACTGCTTCCCCAAGAAAATAGTTAAATATACTCGTAAGAAACCTTGTAACAAACCATGGCTTACTAAGGGTATAAAAATATCTTGTAACCGGAAAAGGGAAATGTATCTGACAGCAAGAAAGAGTAGTGACCCAGAAACTATCAAAAATTATAAAAACTACTGTGTTATATTAAGAAAAGTTATTAAAAAATCCAGGAGTATGTGTATCATGTCTGAAATCAGCAACTCTGATAATAAAATTAAAACAATTTGGAATATTATTAAAAGAGAAACAGGTCAACCAAGAGCAGAGGAAGACAGTATTACCATCAAATTGAATGAAAACTTTACGAACAAAAAGTCAGAAGTTGAAAATATTTTTAATAATCATTTTCTAAATGTTGTGGATATAGTAGGATCCAGGTGTTCATTAGAAGATGCTAGGCTGTTAATGGAAGAGGCCATACCTATGCAATTTGATACAATTGAAATCTCACCCACTTCTCCCTCTGAAATTAGGAAAATAATAAACTTGCTTAAAAGCAAAAACTCACATGGAATTGATGGCATTTCCAGCAAAATACTAAAAGCTTGTTCTCAACAGATAAGTAAGATTCTCAGCCACCTGTGTAATAGCTCTCTGGAACAGGGCATTTTCCCTGATAGACTGAAATATGCTATTGTTATACCTTTGCATAAAAAGGGGGATAGATCTGATGTCAACAATTACCGTCCAATCTCCCTTCTAACAGCTTTATCCAAAATTTTTGAGAAAGTAATGTATTCAAGAGTAGCTTCACATATCTGTAAAAATGAGGTACTAACAAAATGTCAGTTTGGTTTCCAGAAAGGTTTTTCAACAGAAAATGCCATATATGCTTTCACCAGTCAAATTTTGAATGATCTGAATAACCGAACACCACCCATTGGGATTTTTTGTGATCTCTCAAAGGCTTTTGATTGTGTAAATCATGAAATTCTGCTAGACAAGCTCAAGTATTGTGGCATGAGTGGGACAGTGCACAAATGGTTTAATTCGTACCTAACTGGAAGAGTGCAGAAAGTAGAAATAAGTAGTTCTCGTAACATGCAAAGATCAGCACATTCCTCAAACTGGGGAACTATCAAGAATGGGGTTCCACAAGGGTCAGTCTTGGGTCCTTTGTTGTTCTTATTATATATTAATGACTTGCCATTCTATATTCATGAAGAGGCAAAGTTAGTTCTCTTTGCTGATGATACAAGTATAGTAATCACACCTGACAAACAAGAATTAACTGATGAAATTGCCAATACTGTCTTTCAGAAAATTACTAAGTGGTTCCTTGTAAACGGACTCTCACTGAATTTTGATAAGACACAGTACATACAGTTCTGTACAGTGAATGGTATGACGCCATTAATAAATATAGACCTTAATCAGAAGCATATAGCTAAGGTAGAATATTCAAAATTTTTAGGTGTGTCCATTGATGAGAGATTAAATTGGAAGAAACACATTGATGATCTGCTGAAACGTTTGAGTTCAGCTACTTATGCAATAAGGGTCATTGCAAATTTTGGTGATAAACATCTTAGTAAATTAGCTTACTACGCCTATTTTCACTCATTGCTTTCATATGGCATCATATTTTGGGGTAATTCATCACTGAGGAATAAAGTATTTATTGCACAAAAGCGTGTAATCAGAATAATAGCTGGAGTCCACCCAAGATCATCCTGCAGACATTTATTTAAGGAGCTAGGGATATTCACAGTAGCTTCTCAGTATATATACTCTCTTATGAAATTTGTTATTAACAACCAAACCCAATTCAAAAGTAATAGCAGTGTGCATAACTACAATACTAGGAGAAAGGATGATCTTCACTATTCAAGATTAAATCTAACTTTGGCACAGAAAGGGGTGAATTATACTGGCACTAAAGTCTTTGGTCACTTACCAAACAGTATCAAAAGTCTGACAGATAACCAACAAGTATTTAAGAAGAAATTAAAAGAATTTCTGAATGACAACTCCTTCTACTCCATAGAGGAATTTTTAGATATAAATTAAGAAAAAAATAAAAAAAAAAATAAAATAAATAAAAATAAAGAAAAACAAAAAACACAAAAAAATAAAGTTGTTATATTAACTTAAGTATGTTGTTAAATTAACCTAATTATGTCATGTATTGGAAAATTCGACTCGTTCCACATCATTACGAAATATCGTATTCTTGATCCATGGAACTAGTATTAATCTAATCTAATCTTAATCTAATCTTAATCTCTCAATGATGTAGAGATATGGATTTCAAAACATGAAGACAATTTCGGACTGCCAATTTCTGCTTCCCTCAGATCAGCAACCACAACTCGCAGTCTTAATTCACTGCAATGTCTCTGAACTATGGGTAGTGAGTTACTCAACTCTTAAGTATCATAATAAATATGACCAATTACAAAAAGATAATGACCTCATCATCAGGCTGTTATGTAAGTCTTACAATCTGAAGTAATATATTTTTTCTAATAAATAGTTACACATACATATTAGAACAATTGCATAGTGAAAAGCATGTGAATACAAAAATGTGGTGTTTTATTTTTTATACAACAAGTAAAACAGTTTCTGAAAAACATCATTAGCAATTTTTCTTTGTTTGTATATAGTACGTTCTTTCAGCAGTGCAGCAGATGACTCAACTTTCAGCTTTCTGCCTTCCTTGAAACAAACCTAGATGTGGACACGATTCTTTGCATGGCACAGCAAAGAAGTCTGCCATGAAGAGTCACGACAAAGAACTGCAGCAAAGAGTCTCGACAATGCATCCAGTGCACACTAAGCTTCGGGAGAGAAATGCTCCAACACGAACTAATCATGTACATCATACATTTTTTTTTCTTTTATTTGTGCCACCTATGGTAGCCTCTGATACATAGTGGCTCACATACACACACTTACATCCGTGATTCACATACAATATTTACAATGGTTGCAAATATAATGTTTACATCCATCATGTTATCTCGTCATTGACACGAGATGCCACTCCAAACACAAATTCAATATGGGACCCAACATTCATGCCTCCCGACAACTTTCCTGCCATGTGCTGTTTACATCATGCAAGTTACATGAAAGTGATGATATTCAGTTACTTAACGCTGTTCTCTGAACTTTATTTATAACCCACTGCAGATGACTGAAGAAAATACACTACGGCACACACGTTGTATGGTTGTAGATAGTTAATGCTACTTGTGTGAAGCTGGGCCAGGTTGTTAGTAATACGCACGGGACTCAGAAAATAATACACTACATTTTTAGCAAAAAGGTAACTCACGTTACCTTAAAGCGCATAAGATCTTCAATCGGCTCATGATTACATAGTGCTACTTTCTGATTGTTCACATTTTCACATATCATATTGTGATACTAACAATGTTATGGAGAAACACCAGCATGAATCTCTATAATGCCAATATACTGCAGCAATTGTAGCTACTGTTATATGTGAACAAACCAGACAAATCATGTTGTACAGATGATGAAGAAAGAGAACCATTTACTATATGATGAAAAGAGAATTCAAATGTCCTATGTGTAAAGTGCCCCTGAACACATGGCATTTAATTGGAGTGTTCACATTGATACAGTAATCTGCCACAGTGTTGCAGCATTTCCTACAATGCTACCTACCAATTGCTGCAAACCACATTTCCTGCTTTGTCACTGCACTATGCATATGTTCGTTATGCACACATGGAAACTAAACCTTTCTCAAATAATTCTGAGAAAAGTATTCAGTTACAAAACTCTATAATTTTACATCTTATAGTCTCACATTGATACCTGACAAAAAATTAGTTATCTTTCCATTATTTTTCATATGTATTAAAATGTTTTTAATTTAAGTTACCAGTTTGTAGAGTTTGCATTGAAAAACATCTGGTTCATTTAGGTCATACACTGTTGCATAAAAAATGTGGCTAACATATCAAAGTTACTTTTAAACTGCGATGGTACCTATCAGTTACAGCTTAGTGTAGCTGCTCTTAAACAGCATCCTGTACAAGCAAATCAGTTGCAACTTTGCTTGGTATCGCTCACACCTTAGATACTTGGGCTACGCACAGCTCTGTTTAAAAAGAATAGCTCGATAGGGTTGAGCCACACATTTCTACTTTCAAGTCCCACAGCTAATTTGCTGCAAATAGCAACCTTGTCTCTGATCCTGAAGTCAAATAGTCTATGCATTGGCCAGAAATGCAAATTAATTAATCACACATAAATATATAATGAATAATTTGATAACAAGGGTTCTATTCTAATGTCCATAATTGACTTGAATGATTGAGAATTATTATTAATAACATTTATTCCAGAAAGGACATCTCAAAATAATGGGAAGTGGTCCTATGATATTCAATTAAAATGCAGACATATAATACCTTGTCAAATGCAGAGAAGTTACATTGAGAGCATTACGAGAATGGCAGCAAAATCCCCAAACTAAACTGTTATCAAAGATATGCAATAACTAAGTCCATTTTGTCATCACAATATACGAAATATTCATCAGCTCAAAACAGTTCAGAGTTCAACATGATGATTCACAAATTAACACATGCGATACAAAGAGCAGTAACTCCGTCTTCGTGCTCTCAGTTCCATTAATCAAGAGGAAATAGTTAGAGTCCTACTCTGGAGCACATTCAGACCTCTTGAAATGTAAAGTCTCTTCAAAAGTTAAATTCTCATAGCAGCTGGGCACTGCCCAGAATTACACATGTTAACACAGTCAGATCGCTCTTCTTCCAGCACTCAACACAAAGTGTCCAGAATTGCTCTTTTGAGCTCTTCACTCGAAAAGTCCCCGCCTCATCTTGACTCCCATAGTGTTCCACTATGACTACTTTTCTATTGGCTGAAGACCATCCCCACCGAAAATACAGCATTCTTATATGCTACAGACATGATTTGACTCATCTTGACCACTTTCTGAACTAAACTAATATGTTACAGCAATATTTAAATCATTCTGTCACACTCAGATAATTTGCAATAATTATAAATAAAGGTTTGTCCATAAATAAATAGGTCAGTATTCTTGCACAAGTGTGCTCATGATAAACGACAACAGATTGTCCTCATATATTGTTTAAAATATTATTTAGGTCTGCTTGACAGAAGTGACAGATAGTCTGACATTCTGCCACCTCTTGGAGCATTGTCTCCTGCCCAAAGTCCATGCAAGCAATTGTCATCCAAATTCCCAGAGTTGGAATTTACCTATTTCTGGTAACACTTCTTGTCTCTCCACCTGGCTGGCCTACGGAGGTCGTGGCAATCCAGCCCGAGTCCCGGGACCACCTAGTGTTCAGCCGTACATCAAATACACCTTGCATCGTAGCAATTCTGGGCAGCCAATTCATTCATCTAAATATGCATAATGTTACAGTACCTGAAAGCTGAGTCGTATCTATTTCCAATCTAGACTAAATACTAAATCCATGGACACTTGATGCATATTGGCTGTTCGCTTTTGTCCCTGGATCTTCAGCTGACATTTGTTTATCAGTTTTCCTGACGTTTTGGCAATACAAATGTCAACCCTTCACTGCAGATGGCAGACCAGAATAGAGTTCATGGGTGCAGATAATATATACCTCTCATATGAATATCTCGGGGCTTTTCCCCGAAATGGTCGTTTGCTGCAGCAAGAAGCTTTCCTCTTTCTTGTTGAAACTGTTGTCATGTTCATTAATTTCTATGGCTTCCCTAAAAAAGAGTGTATGGTAACTTTTCTCCACAGAGAGCCTCCATGTGGGTGAATCTTATTATGTGGTCAGTCTCTCATAGCATCTGCTCCACCACAGCTCATTCTGTCCCATCTTATAACTGTTTATGTTCAGTGAGATCAGTACTGATGGACTGTCCAGGCATTCAGACAGACTTTTCCGCAAGTACACAGCATGTGGTATTTTCTCAGTCATTTTGTAAAACATCTTTATGCCGTGTTTGCAGACTTGCATAAGGTCAATTCAGTTTCCAATGATGTGATGGAACCGAAATTTATATTGATGTAAGGTAATGGCCAGCTATTTTTTGGAGGCCATTGATTCACATTAATTCATATTATGTTTTTGATGTGGATAATGAATTTCTAACTTGAAGTAAAATAATCACCGGTCATTTTAAAGTAAACAGAAAACTCTTTCTTATCTAGATAAACCTGCATCATAAAAACATTCTTAGTGCTGGTATCTTTCTAAATCTTTGTCCCATAACCGCCAACTTGTTTCTCTGAAAAAGTCTTCACCATTAGTTGATAACCTCATAAGTTTGCCACTATCTTCCTGATCTGAGATTTAAACATCTCCTATATAAATGAGTCCACCTATATCTTTTTCTTCATTTTCAATTAATATTAATTCTTCTGTACAGGCAGTAATTTGATCTTAGCATGCCATTTTTCCCGTCAATCAAGGCCTTGTCTGTCTCTGTATTGATCTTCACTCAGTGTAACACTCTTAGGCAGGGCACCTACCACCGTGACACAGCAAGTGGCATGGCATACAGCAAGGCACAAGGCATGCATCTATCTCACAACTTCAGATGGAACATACACAGTCTAATGGAGCAGTACCTAATGGGCTGACGTGATGTAACTGAGTTTTATGGCATGCCAAAATGCTGCCAGATGGATGCGGAGTGACCCACTTTTTGCCATGCAGCATGTGTGTGCTACTTAAAGTTTATGAAAGTTTCTGCTTTGGTTGCATGTCTGTCTCTGTATCCAGGAAAATGCAAAACAATCTGAAGTTAAATACGTATTTTTGTTGGTCAAATAGAAAAATATTCAAGCATTTACAATAACAGCAGTGTGTGAATAGAGCACAAGAAAGCTTGAAATAAAGTTTGGGAAGGGACTGTTAGTGAAACATCATAGACAGATGCAGTAATTTGAATTCATTTAGTTTGATTGTGGACCAGAAAGAAGGTATAGAACTGTAATTACATTAGGGCATTTTCTATTAGACACACCTGAAAATCTAATGATTTGCTGGATCTAATGCAACATCAGATCCGTTCAATATGTAGATGCAAACATACTTTGTTCTGAAAACACAATGCTCCATTTGGGCTATGAAGGAAACTAAGAGTGAATTACTCAATTCCATAGCATTGTTTAAAGGTCATTGTCAGTTTTCTAATTTTTTATGTGAGTTCTCAATAGGGTGGTTCACACTGTGCTGCACAGCTGACTTAGAAGACACATCACCATGAAGCTGTATAAAGTTATGAAACTTCTATCATATAGATTTTGTTCACGTCACAATTTACTGTAGTAGATCTTTGACACTAGTATACCAAAAGAACAATCTACAGATCTAGTTCCCCTGGATAATCCATAGTTAAATATATACCTTTAATTAACTAATTGTCTATGAGGACTCGTCATATGCTTTGAGAGAGGAAAAGCAATCTTCGTCCAGCAAAGTTTTAGGTTCTAGAATTGGAAATGTGTCTTCTCGCAATGCTCTCCCATCACTCTTGGGGGTCATAGTCTCCTATGTCAACTGATAAAAATAATCCATTTGCACCTAAAAACAGTGGAAAATGCTATGGATGGGAATTATAAAATGTCCATCCAGATTTTACAGGAGTTTTAAATCTGATGAGCTTCATTCACTCTGTAGAGTTTCATCTGTATCAAAGAGCAACCTATTATGCCTTTCCTTTGTGATAATGTTTGTGGAAAGTCAGCTGCACAATAAGGTTTTGAAAAATCCTACATTTATCTTATTGTTGACAAGCACTTTACCAGTAGCTTCGCTTCCAGAATAGTTGGACATTGGGTTTCTGTTTCTTATCCAGCTTTATTGCTGACTCAAATCCTTTTGCAGTAAATGTCTCTTCAAGTAAGTGACATCCAGAGCACAGTATACTTTAGTTACGTCAATAGGAAAATCCCAATTCACTTCATTTGTTCAACATTGCATGAACAAGAACTGTTATTGAATGCTACTTAAATGAAACTGGTATTGTAGACATGAAAAATTGATGTATACAGTATATTGCTACCTCTGCCACTGGATCTGCAGTTGTCTGTCTTTACTTTTAGAATTAATGTAATACTTGATGCAATATTAACTTAAAATGATAGTGTAACTAACTATATACACCACATATGAAGCGAAACATGAGCCACTATTGGGCACAGCACCCACCCACAGTGTTGCGAGTGTGGTGCATCATAGCTCATCACAGCCAAACATCAAAATATATTACTTATTTAGTCTGAACTTTAAAGAAATATGGCTCTCCTTCGAGTGTTAAGAATGATTTTGATATGTTAGCTTCATTTTTTATGCCAAACTGTGAGACTTAAAATGCACTAGATGTAAACTAAGGTTAGTGACTACACCTTTTACTGCAAATTTCTGGAAATATGTCATGGTACTTGCTTAATTTTTAAATACCAAAATAACTGCAAGCAATATCAAAAAGAGAGCCATTTGATCAAGCTGCGATATCAGACTTTAGGGTATGAATGAATGAAAATTTTTTATCGAAAGTTTCCTCAAAATTAAATCAGAAAGGCAGCATGGCAGTGAATTCAAGAAAAACCCAAACCAGTGGTTTATAAATTTTTTTTACTTGAAAAGTAAATATTTTACTGAGAAACTAACTACAGAGACAGATGATGTTTTGCTTCATCTACGTGAAACACAATCAAGTTGGTTAAAGCCAGAACACTAACAGCACGCGAAAATGACATGGTGCAGTGTTAGTTTTCTTGGTGTCAAGTTGCGCATGCCATGCCAATGTTATATATCTGCTACGCCATGCTTCATGTCACTTATCTAGCTACTCTGGTGGAACTTGGGAGTTGCTAATACTAGTAATTATTCACTGTGGCGAATACCGGTAGGCATTACAGTGTATAGGACCTTGGGATATTGCAGAATTTTTGTTTTGTTTCTGAGGTGATTTCAACTATTTTTGTAAAATGAAAATATCAATCTGTCATGTGATCCTACAGTTTTCTCCAAATCATGGAAAAAGCAAAGATTTGAAGACATGATACTTTTAACCAGCCTGTCAGTATGGCAACAAACGTCAAACACCATATATCAGGAGACTATTTCTTCTCATGGTCACCAGTTTTACATAAAAAAATGAAGTTTTTAGCACTTTTTAACAAGAGGATTGTGTTTTCATCTAAATATTAACTCCTCACAGACATAAAAAAGAAGTTGTGCTATTTCCAAAGGTACACGGAAACTGAGAATGACTTATTAGGCACGTTGCTAAACATCCATCATTTTTCAACAGTTAACATCTGCAGGGCATTTATATTAAGCTCTAATAGAATGACCAGACCACAATGTTTCCAAAGATTTAGATAGGGGGCAATGTGTCACAAGATGCCTGAGCTTGATAAATAGAAACAAATTTCATTTTAGAATACACGACACACAACTGCGTCAAAAAAAAGAAAAATCATTTGCATTAATTATGACAAAATGTTGTTGACCAGCGTAATAGAAAAGTGTGATCTTCGTCAGATGTCCGATGATGAATGACTGCAGAAGATATTTCTCTATGACGTGCACAAGGATTCAAGTTCTGGCACCGCTGCAACTAATGTCATTGCAGTGTGGGGCACCTAATAGATTCCTACCGCTGCTACTCTGATGCCACCGCACTGCCAAAGTAGACTTTCTATATGACGAGTAACGAAGAATTTCCAACAAAGATTCTCACAAAGAACCACAATAAAATCCCCTTCAAGGGCCACACATACAATGATCAGCCAGAACATTATGACCCCTGACCTACTATCGATATAAGCCCATCCAGGTGATAGAAGTGTCACCTGGTGAGGAATGACTGCGAGTCCAACATATGCACGGTGCATGTAGTATCAGTGAGTGTGCTGTGAAAGTGTCGAATGGGGAAGGTGTGCGATCTGAGGTTGACCGATGGCAGATTGTGATGGCCTGGAGGCTCGTCATGAGCATTTTGGAAACGGCACAACTTTTCAGGTGTTTGAGGACTATTTCAGTGAGTTTCTTCAATACTTTGTGAAGGCAAGGTGAAACCACATCCAGACATCGTAGGGCTGGGCAGCCATCCCTTATTACAGATGGCATAGGCTTAGCAGACTGGTAGAACAGTCAGGCAGCAGAATGTCAAAGAACTAACATCAGACTTTAATACTGGGCAGAGTACAAGTGTGTGTGTATATACAGTACATCCAACACTCCTAACAATGGGCCTTTGCATCCGACAACCCATACATGTGCCAATATTAACACCACAACATCAGTAACTATGACTGGCATGGGCACATGCGGATTGGCACTGGACATTGGCACAGTGGCAGTTTTTTGCATAGACTGATGAATCCTGATACCTTCTTGATCAGGCTGGCAGGAGGGCATGAATCCATCATCTTCCAGGGGAACGGCTCCTTGAGACATATACTGCAGGACAGAGACAAGCTGGCGGCAGCTCCATTACACTCCGGGGAACATTCACATGGACATCCATGGGTCCAGTGGAGCTCATGCAAGGCACCATGATGGCCAAGGAATATCGTACAATGGTTGCACACCACGTACACCCTTTCAGGACGATCGTATTTCCCAATGGCAGTGGCATTTTCAACAAGACAATGTGTCATGTCACAAGCCCAGGGGTGTGATGGAGTGGTTCGAGGAACACAGTGGCAAGTTCCAACTGATGTGCTGGCTCCCCAGTTTGCCAGGTCTGGACCTGATCAAACATATCTGGGATGTGATTGAATGTGGCATCAGAGCTGATTGGCCCCCTCCCCTGAATTTACAGGAATTAGCTGGTGTGTGTGTGTGTGTGTGTGTGTGTGTGTGTGTGTGTGTGTGTGTGTGTGTGTGTGTGTGCCAACTCCCTCCAGTGACCTACCAAGGCCTCATTGCTTCAGTGCCACAATGTGTTGTTATCTGTGTCAAAGGTGGACATATTGGCTATTAGGTAGTTGGTCATAATGTTCTGGCTGATCAGTGTAAGATATGTGTTTAAAGTTAACTTTTTTATTACCTAAGCAGAGGAAACCATCCTACACACTCAACAACTGAAATCCTTTAAATGATTTACATTTACTGACAACATTTTCTTAAGGTGGACCCATGTCATGTGCAGCCTCTGCCCTTTCCTCCAGAACCTCAACACCTACTCCCCAATCTCCTCCACTCATTCCTCTTCAAGTCAATGAACTACCTTTCTAGATGTTTTATCTCTACCACTCTGTTAGCATCATAAAAACCTCTGTCCAAATCGAATGAACAACAGTATCTTCGTTTTCATACTTGTCATCTGTTCCACATTAAGTAGTCCCGCCCCACAGCATTGGCACCCACAGATATCACATCTGCACTGGAAAGCAAAGGTTATCCAAACTTGCTCACACGCTAGTCAGGCAGGTGTTACCTGTCCAGCAGGTCCAGAAAGAGATTTCTTGAGTCGTTTCTTATTGTGGCACCAACAAAACTGCAGTTGGTGTGAAACAGTCACCAAGCAGTAATTCTCACATCCACCAGGCCTGCAGAAGCTCGTCTACTCCTTTGCCATGGCTTCAGCCATTTGTCATTGCGCCCTGAGATAAGGAATATGCTACCCATAATCCTACATTTACCGTCCTAAATAGTATTCCACTGGCCATCCAACGGATACATCGGATCCTGCTCCCCATGGGCCATTACCCTGTGGATGACATAGGTGCAAAATATGTCCTTTATACCCACTTGCCACCGCCTACAGCAGTCTATTCATATCTATTTCCTATCCTATAGAAGATATAGCCATATGTGAAAGCAGCCACACTATGTACCAGCTGTAGTGCAATTCTATGTTAGAACAATTATTATCTGCCTACCTGATGGAATGGCTACTGCTGAACTGCATACACCTGCAAACTTGACAATGTAATTGCTGAAATTGTGGCATACAGCAAGAGCAACTACCACAACAGCTGCTACAATGCACTTGACATTTGGATGCCTCCAACACTTGAAAATCTTCAGAATATAGGCAAGAATGGTTAGCAGACTCCCAACACCTCTCCCCCCTCAGACCACCATCACTGCCACCTCCATCACCACCACCTCCATCACCGCCACCACCATTCCCATTACCCCGAGCTACTATTCACAGGCACTGCTTCTCTCTCTCTCTCTCTCTCTCTCTCTCTCTCTCTCTCTCTCTCTCTCTCTCCCCCTCCCCCCCACCCTCTATCTCTCACCCCTTTTCTCCGAGATATTGTTTTTGTAGCTAAACTCAAAAAATAGCCCTAGCTCAAAAGTTAGTAGCACTATTCTGAGAAGGAATCTTCACTTTTTTGGTCCTGTCTTCCTCAGCTGCGTGTAATATTATGGTATTTTGATAATTTTTACATATGGACTGTCTGACAGTCCATAAGTAAAAATTATCAATATACCGTAATATTCCGAGAAGGAAATTTTTATTCACTATATAGTGGAGATGCTGAGTCACAGATAGGCACAACAAAAAGATTTTCACACTTAAAGCTTTCGGCCAATGGCCTCAATCAACAACACACACACACACACACACACACACACACACACACACACACACACACACAAACACAGTCTCTCTCTAGCTCGCTCGCTCGCTCTCCCGCGCGCGCGCAAAAGCAACTCTCACACACACTACTGCAGTCTCAAGCAACTGAAACCACACTGCAAGCAGCTGCACCAGTGCATGATGAGAGTGGTGACTGGGTGGGCGGACAGGAGGAGGCTGGGGTGGGGAGAGGGAAGGATAGTATGGTGGGCGCGGCGGGACAGTGAAGTGCTGTAGGTTGGGCAACGGGCGGGGGAAAGGGGGGGGGGCGGTGGAGTAGTGGGAAAGGAGAGAAATAAATTAAAAAAAAAATAAATTAAGAATGACTGGTTGTTTTGGTGGAATGATGGCTGTGTAGTGCTGGAATGGCAGCAGGGAGGGGGCTGGGTGGGTGATGACAGCAACGAATGAAGGTTGAGGTCAGGAGAGTTATGGGAACGTAGGATGTATTGCACAATTCAAATTTAGTTAAGTCTTTGTACTGTTAAGTGTGTCTGTGATCCATGCATAAATCATTTACAGATGTGTAGTTGCTTTATATAGTTTTTGTTTCTATACTAGAAAGTTGAAATGCTTACATAAAAATGTTAGTTTATTATCATTACTACAAATTTTTAATAGGATAGTTTTCTGTGCACAGTTTTCATTACAGAAAGTCAAATGCCCAGTAATATTGTAAATAGTGTACTAATACCTACAACAAATTACAAGTTAAAGTTCCAAAACAAAAGAAGTTGCCGTGTACAATTTAAATCATTTTTATGATAACAAAAACATTCTGAGGGGACAAATTACAATTTATTATTGCAGCTAACGGAAAGGAGCGTTAGCTCATTTGGGGAAAAAGTGAAATGAATCACCCATGGCTAGTTCAAAGAATGATTAATTAAAGCAATTTAGGACAATGATGGGAAACCTAAATTCAAACAACCATGCATAGCTTCATATCCCTATCTTCCTTACATAGATTGCTGTGAGGCCCAAGTAAGAAGGAGAGAAAATGTTTAATGTCCTGTAGATGACAAGGGCATTAGTTACTAGGTCACTGGATACAGTATCTGTCCATTTCAAAGGAACAGTCCCACCCATGGCTCCCAATACCAAATACCAGCCTTAAACACTGTGTGTGTGTGTGTGTGTGTGTGTGTGTGTGTGTGTGTGTGTGTGTGAGAGAGAGAGAGAGAGAGAGAGAGAGAGAGAGAGGGAGAGGGAGAGGGAGAGAGGGAGGGGGAGGGGCGGGGCATACATTACTGGAGCAGAGTTAGCAGATGACAGGTATTTACAAAACATGACCACATTTCTAACCTTTAAAGGATTAAAGTCATTCCTTATCAGGAGAAAAGATAAGGCAGGAAATAGAATATGTGACATTTACCTTATCTCTTCTTGCAGAGCAGCAGCAAAAAGTCGAAGCAGTAAGTAATCTTCTCGTGATCCCGAACCAAAATTGAAAATGGCAAGAACCACAGTGCGGAGAAATGCTGTTGTCTTTGAGCGTGGCAAGCAAGGTAATAAGCGAGCCAAGTAATGAGGTTCTGTTTGTAAAAGGTAAAATAGCTTTCGGTAATATTCTACAATATGCTGACCACTTCGACTTAATTTTCCATCCATCACTTGACCAGCTGATGCAGCAGTGGCTCGTAGTCGTGAACCGTGGGCTGCTACATCCTAGAAAACAGTGCCAATATTTGATACACAAATGAAAAAATTTCTACAGTTGTAAAATTTCAATAAGATAACAAGTCCCTAAAACAAAAAAAAAAAAAGGAAAAAAAATTTCAGAGTGAGAGATACGAGTACTGAATAGTTCAGGTATATGGCCGATGACCTCTATGAGATGGGTGGAAAACAGACTAAGGGGCTATTTCTCAATTCAGGACATATTACCGAATGCTTTCTGAATCTATCACACAATTAGAGCATGTTGAGTTTTACATGAATCACACACTGTGTAAATTATGTTGATTTTAACAGAAAAGTGATTCATTCCATAATTATACAACATATTAATCTCAATATTTAATTCAATCAGTAAAGGTAACAACTCACTATACAGTCAAGATGCTGAATCATCAATTGGCACATAAACAAGCCTGAAAACACTGCGTGAAAGTTGAGGCCAGGATGATTATGGGATTGAAGGATATGCTGCAACCTACACTAATCTTTGCCCCTCACCCACTTCCCCTCTTGCCCTGTAAGCCAAATTTCACTCATTGTGCGCTCAAGACCTCTTCTCTACTGTCTCCCAGTTTCTCTGTCCTATCTCCCTTTCTCAATCCATGCCTTCATGTCACTGTGTGCTACACACAACTTCCTCTACCTGTGAGCAGGAGTTCACAGGTTTTTATCTCATGCACTTGCTGCCTCCCCTTTCCAGCCACCAGCTACCCTTCCCTACTCCGCCCTCCTACTTCCCACCTTCTTTCTCCTTCACACTCTAGTCAATCTGCAGTGCCAGCACAATGTAGTCAGCTGGGACAATGTCACCATACACATAGGTAAATGTGTATACTGCTGCAATGGATGTAAAAATGTAATCTTAGGATTGATTGTTCCATGTGTGATATTCATTCACATTATTTTCACACACAACTTTACTTCCCTGTTATTAAAAGACATCATCCACAAACCCATTAGTTATTTATTTCCATGTTCTTTTGAATCATAATTGTGACCTCTTTCTATGAAATGGAACGAGTAAGTTTTACAATTAAAGCACATATTCTGAGCAGAAAATATGGCAACATGCTGAACATTTACATAATTTCTTAAGTTTATTCTTTTCTTTTAAAGAAAACATGCACATAGTGATTTATATTTAACCACGTTTAATACTGCCATTCTGGCAGATGTTGTGTGTGCCATGGACAGAAATAAAAGCTGATATTGCCATTACATAAGAACTTAGCATCACAAGAAGTGTATCTTAATGTGTCAGTCAAAGACACTTCCAGTTCCTTGTGCACATTTCGAGAAGAGATTAGGATAATTTAGAAAAGACAATTTTCCAAGGCAAAACTGAGGGTCACAAGGAAGAGTAACAAGCAGATGATTGGATCAAGTGAAGAAGATTTAAGGCCAACCTCTTCACACTATATTAACAACAACTGGAGATTACCGAGCATAAAGACATTTAGTCGAAGATTCAGTTACTTAAGAAATCAGGTCACAACACTCACTAATGAGTAAACTGATTAATAACAATATTATGAAAAGGATAGTTGCTACTCACCATACAGTGGGATGCTGAGTTGCAGATGGGCACAATGAAAAGAATGTCACACAATAAGCTTTTGGCCAACAAAGCCTTTGTCAAAAACAGACAGCAGACACCACAAACACATGCAAATGCAGCTCAGACACACGACCACAGTCTCTGAAAGCTGAAGCCAGACTACGAACAGCCGTGCATGATGGGAGAGGCAGCCAGGTGGGGGTAAGGAAGAGGCTGGGGTGAGAATGCAGTGGGATAGCAGGGAATGGATGGGAGCTAGTTAAGTGCTACTGCAGGAGCACAATGGGAGAGAGGGTAGGGCACCTAGTGCAGTCAGGAGGCTAGACGGAGGGCAGGGGAGAGATGGTAATTTGGCACGTGGGGGGGGGGGGGGGGGGGGGCACTAGTGCAAAAGGAGAGAAGTTAAAAGACTTGGTGTGTTGGTGGAATAGAGGAGTGTGTAGTGCTGGAGTGGGAACAGGGAAGGAGCTAGGTGGGTAAGGACAATAACTAACGAAGGTTGGGACCAGGAGGGTTATGGGAATGTACGATATATTGCAGGGAGAGTTCCCACCTGTGCAATTCAGAAAAATCAGTGTTGGTGGGTAAGATCCAGGTGGAACAAGCTGTGAAGCAGTCAGTGAAATGAAGAATGATGTGTTCAGCAGCATGCTCAGCAACAGGATGGTCCAGTTTTTTTTTTTTTTTTTGCCACAGTTTTCCAGACATGCGGACAGACAGCTTGCCGGTTGTCATGTCCATGTAGAAGGCAGCACAGTGGTTGCAGCTTAGCTTGTGAAACCAGCCATGTAATCTACAGGTAGCTCCGCCTTTGATGGGATAGGTGATGTTGTGATTGGTCTACAGTAGGAGGTGGTGGTGGTGGTGGTAGTGGTGTTGGTGGGAGAATGTATGTGACAAGTCTTGCATCTCAATCTATTATAGGGATCCCAGTAATAGATCTAGATGCAAGACCTGTCCCATACATCCTCCCACCAACATCTACTCCAGCCTGGTCACAAGCACCACCTATCCCATCAAAGGCAGGGCTATCTGTGAAACTACTCATGTGATCTTACAAGCTAAACTTCAATCACTGTGCTGCATTCTACAGGGTGAAAAGTATTTAAACCGTCACACTCTGGGAGGTTGTAGGGGACATCAAAACAAATATTTTTCCCTAGTGTCATTTTTTCCTATGAGGAGTATTTAAACCGGTAGAGGAAGGTTTCTCTGGCGGCAAATTAACTAAACCAACAAATACTTTTCCATTTTTTTTATGACCAAGAAACAACAACTAGGTAGCAGATATGGCCCAATTAAACAGTCTCCAACAACACCTGTGACATGTGGGTTATCCTCACTCCAAACATGCATATTGTGCATGTTGAAGACTCCATCATGCCCGAACATTGCTACATCGGCAAACAACACAGAGGATGGAAATGTAGTATGCATTTCTCACTGTTCCAGGTACCACTACGAAAACTGTGCTCTGGGCGGATAATCAACTGGTTCCAGGTTGTGGACACGCTGTAAGTGAAATGGACGTAACAATTGCTCTCGAAGGACTGTTCTTACATTTGTCTGATTCGTCCCCATGTGACGTGCAATTGCACGAGTGCTGATTGAAGGATCCCGCTCAACATGCTGCAAGACACCTTCCTCAAATTGCAGCATTCTTACCATGCGACGGCATCCTTGCCCAGGTAATCTGCTAAATGACCTGGTCTCACGCAGACGTTTGTACACAGCATCAAAGGTAGTATGATGCGGGATACGGCGATCCCGATATTATTGTTGATAAACTTGCTGTAAAGCTCATCCGTTGTGGTGCGCTATATAGTACGCACCAACCATATCATTGTACTCACTCCAGGTCTATCGCTCCATTAGTAGACAGAGACAATGCACTACTACACTGGCGGACAGCAGTTGCCTACAACTGAAGAGCGTAATATGCCCTCTAACTACTGAAGATTGTAATACGGCCTCCAACGGTTTAAATAATCCTCGTAGGAAAAAAAGACATTGGGGAAAAATATTTGTTTTAATGTCCCCTACAACCTCCCAGAGTTTGTCGGTTTAAATAATTTTCACCCTGTATGTGGCCATGACAACCAACATGCTATCTGTCCACGTGAATAGCCACCGAAAAACTCTGGCCAAAAACAACTGGACCACCCTGTTGCTGAACATGCTGCCAAACACATTTTTCATTTCAGTGACTGCTTCACAGTCTTTGCCATCTGGATCCTTCCAACCAACACCAGATTTTCTGAATTGCACAAGTGGTAACTCTCCCTACAATATATCCTTCATTCCCATAACCCTCCTGGCATCAACCATCATTAGTCATTGTCCTTATCCACCTAGCTCCTTCCCTGTTCCCATTCCAGCACTACACAGTCCTCAGTTCCATCAACACACCCAGCCTTTTAATGCCTCTCCTTTTCTGCTAGCCCCCCCCCCCCCCCCACTCCACCCCCCAAATCACCCTCTCTCCCTCCGCCCTGCATCTAACCTCCTGACGGCACTAGGTGTCCTACCCTCTCTCCACTTCATCCCTGCAGCACTTTACCGTCCCCCACCAGTACCCTGCTATCCCCCCCTCTCTTGTCCCAGCCTCTTCCTTACCCCCACCCAGTTACCTTTCCCATCATGCACTGCTGTTTGCAGTCTGGCTACAGCTGTCAGAGACTGTGTGTGTGTGTGTGTGTGTGTGTGTGTGTGTGTGTGTGTGTGTGTGCCATCTGGATTCTTCCAATCAACACCAGCTGTTCTGAATTGCGTAGAGTGGAACTCTCCCCACAAGATATCCATCATTCCTTGGTCACAACATTCGCTGATCTGCCCTCCCCTCCATCTCTACCCATTCCCAACTCCCACTCCCGCTCCTAAATATCAGCCATCCTGTCCCCACCACACCCCTGCACATTCCCACATTACAGCATCTTCCCCTACACCTACTCTGCTATCCCTCCACCTCCCCACTGCATGCCTTCTCTATACCACCACTACTGACCCAAAGCTGTATCTCAGTGCCCAGAGATAAAAGTTGCGTGCGCTCTCTCTCTCTCTCTCTCTCCCTCTCTCTCTCTCTCTCTCTCTCTCTGTGTGTGTGTGAGTGTGTGTGTGTGTGTGTGTGTGTTTTGCCTATATTTGACGAAGGCCTTTTGGCCTAAAGCTCACTTTCTGACAATATATTTGTTGTGCCTATCTGCGACTCATCATCTCTGCTGTATGATGAGCACCAGCTATCCTTTTCATAATACTATTCCAATTATTCTTTTTGTTTGATGTGTGCTACTTTCCCACAAATTTTGACGATTCCTCATCACATATTTTGATGTTTCTTCAAGTCATTGTCATAATTGTTGTTCCTTCACATATGTTTATTTCCCTTCTAATCTCTGTCATTTCACTGCAACTCATGTCGCTGATTTTACTGTGCTATACTTTTGTAATGGCTGAGCAAGTAGACTGGATTCATTCTCTTTGTTTCCAAGATTTTTTTCTTGTCAGCGTGATTTATGATTTGTTCATTCATCTTTCAGTTGGAAGGGATACATCTAAACTTAATATGCAGCAATCCATGTTGATGTTTGCTATTTTATTCAGACTTCCTGTCAATTATTACACGACTCGGTCTTCGATACATCATACTATGACCTATTTGAAACCTTCCTATTGCTATATTCAGGGATGTTTATTTACGTATCTGTAGACAATGTAAGTTGTATTGATGTTGTCAACACGTAGAAACATACATAAAAGTAAACAATTACACACATAAATAGATACAATTCTTGCCTTACTCAGTTACCCTTTTGGGCACTACTTCACTATTCTATTGAACATATTGTACAATGCCTCTTAATTGCAGTAGTTAATTTTTAGCTAATTGTCAACAACATTTACACATCGTTTCAGGTAATCCTTTATGGTATAAAAACACTTATCTAACAAATAATTTTTTTGCAATGAAAATAATCACACACACACACACACACACACACAAAAGGATTTAACTTTCACAAGCTTTTGTAGCGAGTGGCTCCTTCTTCTGGCAGAAGTCTGCCGTGACCCGGGTTTTGGGTGACTTCTAAACTGTACCCCTTTCCCTAAACCTCTTCAGTTCTTTTCCTTGACCCCTCTTCCTTCCCCTTCAACTTACAAGTTTTCAGACTGTTTCTGCCCATCCTGTATACAAATTTAGTCACATAGTGTGAACACCCATATCTGAAGACACAAACATGATGCCTGACATGTAAGTGTACCCATTTCATACAAAAACAACCACAGTTTATTTAAACAGAGGATAGCAGTTCTGACTGTGCTCGTATAAAAAAGCTCATTGTAATAACAAAAAGTGGTACATGTGCTAACCAGGATGTAAGATGCACTGTGTATTTGCCTTTCATATTTACTCCAGTTCTTTCTTCTCTCCCAAAAACTTTGGTTCAGTTTTTTCCAAGTTTCTCAGATTTCGAATGTCATTCATGAACTGTGAATTTCGCTAAGCAATATTATTCAATAGCATATTAAATAAATGGGTTCTGAGTATTGAACAAAAAGCTAAATACTTGCTCTAGTTTGGCACTGTCATTGCTTAATGTCCATTTACGATGCCTTGACTTTTTAGTTAATCTGAGGGATGTTCAAGTTACAGGTAATAGTATAATAACAAATTGTCATTATTTTAAATATGGTGGAGTGAGGTCATGAAATGTGGTGCTGCGACCAAAGTTACCAGTGAGATGTGGAGCAGCTTGGTGGTGAGCGACATGAGGAACTCCCACTTGTGGGGGTCATAGCAGTCCGAGGGCTTGAAGCCACACTTGCTGTCGATGACGCAGTAGGTGGCACTGGCGGAGCGGCGCAGCGGCAGGGTAGTCCCCAGCAGCTTGGGGCCCTCTTCTGCCAGAAGGAGGCACTGGCTCCGAAAGCTTGTGAAAGTTAAATCCTTTTGTCCATGTGTTCCCCTGCCACCACTTGGTGAGTAGATTTTTTTTATCTGTCCATTTAAATAATTTTTTTAGGGTATTCCTCAAGGCATGTATTTCACTTTTGCTTTTTGATCTCTTGTGATAGTTTATTGTATAGTTTAGTTCCTTTACATAGCACACTATTTTGGGTTTTTGTTTTGTTTTTTCTATTGAGATGTAAATGGTGGCTGGTTCCATGTTGGTGTAGAGACCTTTTCGTTGGGTACTGATCAATGGCTTTTTTATTGTGGATAACTGTTTGCAAAATGTACTCACATGGAAAAGTCAAGATTTCCATAGATTTAAACAACTCAGTGAAGGGAGTTCTCTTGCTCCTTTTTGTCATAACTCGTACAGTCCTTTTTTGCAGTTTAAAAATTCTTTGTCTGTTCAGCTCATTTGTTCCCCAGAACATTTTCACATAACTTGTCACAGAATGAACATTTGCAAAATACATTCTGAGATCAAAAGTATCCGGACACCCCCAACGTTTTTCATATAGGTGCATTGTGCTGCCACCTACTGGCAGGTACTTCATAAAGCAACCTCAGTGGTCATTAGACATCATGAGAGAGCAGAATGGGGTGCTCCGCAGAACTCACCGACTTTGAACATGGTCAGTTAATTGGGTGTCACTTGTGTCACACGTCTGTACACGAGATTTCCACACTCCTAAACATACCTAGCTCCATTGTTTCCAATGTGATAGTGAAGTAGAAATGTGAAGGGACACATACAGCACAAAAGTGTTCAGGCTGACCTCGTCTGTTGACTGACAGACAGTCCACAGTTGGAGAGAGTTGTAATGTGTAATAGGCAGACATCTATCAAGACCATCACACAGGAATTCCAGACTGCTTCAGGATCCACTGCAAGTACTACGACAGTTAGCCGGGAGGTGAGAAAAACTTGGATTTCATGGTTGAGAGGCTGCTCATAAGCCACATGTCACGCAGGTAAATGCCAAACGACACCTCACTTGGTGTAAGGAGCATAAACATTGGCTAATTGAACAGTAGACAAACATTGTGTGGAGTGACGAATCACGGTACACAATGTGGCGATCTGATGGCAGGGAGTGGGTATGGCACATGCGCAGTGATCATCATCTGCCAGCGTGTGCAGTGCCAACAGTAAAATTCGGAGGCGGTGGTGTTATGGTGTGGTGGTGTTTTTCATGGACGAGGCTTGCACCCCTTGTTTTGCATGGCACTATCACAGCACAGGCCTACATTGATGTTTTAAGCTACTTCTCGCTACCCACTGTTGAAGAACAATTTGGGGATGGCGACTGCATCTTTCAACACGATTGAGCACCTGTTCATAATGCACGGCCTGTGGAGGAGTGGTTACATGACAATAACATCCCTGTAATGGACTGGCCTGCACAGAGTCGTGACCTGAATCTCATAGAACACCTTTGGGATGTTTTGGAACGCCAACTTCATGCCAGGCCTCACCGCGTGACATCCATACCTCTTCAGTGCAGCACTCTGTGAAGAATGGGCTGCCATTCCTCAAGAAACCTTCCAGCACCTGGTTGAACGTATGCCTGCGAGAATGGAAGCTGTCATCAAGGCTAAGGGTGGGCCAACACCATATTGAATTCCAGCATTACCGACGGAGGGCGCCATGAACTTTTAAGTCATTTTCAGCCAAGTGTCTGGATACTTTTGATCACATAGTGTATGATGATGTGGTTCATGAGCTACTACACACAGAATGTTATTATTCTACTCATTTCATGAGGGTGTTTACATGCTGTGTCTATCGTAGTTGCATGTCAACATGCATCCCTAGCAATTCTGTTTGCGATACACATTCAGTCAGTCCATCTTTCATTTTTAGAGTTATTTTCGGGTTTTTGGTTATATGAAATATTGTTTTACGTTTAAAGTTAATTCATTGTTGTCTACCCATCTGCATACATGCATGAGCACTTCTTCAGCTTCGTCCTTTAGTACATTTTGTGATGTTTCAGTGTTAACAATGATACTGTCATCAGCAAACAATACTGTTTCACCATGCTTGACAGTCTGCATAAAATCACTGACACATATCAAGAAGAGTTTTGGGTCAAGCACACTTCCTGAGGGCATCAATACTAATGTATTCTGGCTCAGAACAATATTTTACGGTATGATTGGAGATAGTCTGAGGGATCTCCACCCACTGCACCCTGTTTTTAAGATCTGAACGAAACCACTTATTTGCTAATCCTCTTATACCTAGAGCTTCCAGTTTATTTAACAGAATTGTGTGGTGTGCTTGTCAGAGGATTCACTGAAGCCAAGAAAGATATATATTATTTGATCTCCTTGATCTGGTGCTTCCAGAACAACATTTGCAAAATGAGTTATAGCTGACTGAGTGCTTTTACCAGGCCTGAATCCAAACTGTTCCTTACATAGAAGATTGTACTTTTTTAGGTACCCTATGAGTCTAATTTTCATTATGGTTTCCATTACTTTTGAAAATTATGACAGTAAAAGAGATAGGCCTATAATTTTCTATATTTTCAAGCTCTCCAGTCTTACGTAGGGAGAGGACGTTTGCATGCTTTAGTGCCTATGGGAAGCAACCTGTGGTGAATGATTCATTTATGATGTGCACTAAAGGGTCTCTTATACTGTGTATACAGTCCTTCAGCAAGCACACGGGCACTTAATTTTTATCTGCTGAGGTTTTATTTTTTAGGTTCCAAACAACATTGCTTATTTCTTCTAAGTGGTGGGTTGCAGCATCATTGTGTTTGGAATATATTTCAGTGTTTGTACAGGTTGTATTTTGTCAGATTTGTGTTGCAGTTTGGTAGCTACGTTGCTAAAATATCGATTGCAAAATTTGCAAATTTTTTGGGTTCATGTATTGTGGTACCGCTGTGCTGTAATTCTATGTTTACCTGTTTTGTCTTTTTTCTATTTGTCTCCTGTTTGGTGACATTTCAGGCAAATTTTATTTTGTTGTCTGCCTTTTTTACAATTTTATCATTTTGAGACGTTTTCACTGTTACTAAAACTTTTTACATAAGTCTTTGATTGCTTGGTAGTATTTTTGAAATGTAGGGTCATTCTGGTTGCTGTTATGTTGCTGAGCTGTTTGAGTGTTACAGAGCATTTTCTTATCCTGTTGGTCACCTAGTTACTTTTGTTTTATATTTTAGTGTCTTGTAATACTTCTGGAAACACTTCTTCAATCCTGAATTTAAATTTCAGTAGAAACTTTGAAAACTTCCTATCTTAACTGGTCTCCACATACACTTCTCCCCATGTTGCATTGTTCATTTGCATGGTAAATTCAACCGTTTTGTGCTCAGAGAAGAATCCTCTGTGTGTGTATTTTAGTTTTGTTTTCTACAGCTACGTGTAATTTTAAGAGCTGACTGGAATGATCTGAAAGGCCTAGGTTACCTCCAACAACATCACAATTTTCTTTCTCCAAATCAGCTAGTATATGGCCAATGAGTGATGCTGAATGTGTAGTTAACCTTGTGGTTAATCAATGGTGATAGTCTATGGCTGTATATAATGTTAAAAAATTTTGTCCTTAGGATTAGTAACCATGTCCAACACTTGGATTAGGTTTGCTATGAATGTACCTGTGCCACCACTGGGAGAACAGTAAATACAAAGTGTAGTTAGTCTTTTTGGAATATCTGTGGCTTTCTTATCTCTACAGCCAATACTTCTACGTATTTTTCTTTACTTAATGAAATGATGTCACTTCTAACCTTAGACATAATTCCTTCCTTTGCATATATACATGATCCACCACCTCTCATAGTGGTTCTACTATAATGGCATGCTAGATTGTATCAGCTTAGAGCAACATGTGCAATTTGACCCAGATTCTATGCATCAATATGCAAACAAGTGAGATATCAGTG
This sequence comes from Schistocerca nitens, assembly GCF_023898315.1. NCBI lineage: Eukaryota > Metazoa > Arthropoda > Insecta > Orthoptera > Acrididae > Schistocerca > Schistocerca nitens. The sequence continues at coordinate 493,453,536 of NC_064614.1, read as the reverse complement.
ATCTGCAGCTTCAATTCTTTTTCTTATAGACGGTATATTTTCGTGGAGAATTTAGAAACACTGAGCCCTTCTTACCTCGGAGACGGCTCGTTTTTCTTGTCTTCGTGTAAAAAAATCATTTGGACGATGAGGAGCTATATTTTTCTTGTCATTCAATTCACTATTCACTGTTATTTCTGCCAACTCCAATATTTTTTGTATATTTTGCTGCTACTGCTGATGGTTCTATCGTTCTACATTTTTTGAGGTGTTTTGGTTGTTCCTGTTGGGTTACTCATGTCAACATATTCCACATTTTTTAAAAATTCTGTGGATTTTAGCAAACTGATTATTGGCACTTTGTATTTCTGTATCAAAACACAACTGCCTCACTAGATTGTGGCGATGTGGAATATTCACAATTATGACATTTGTATGTGTACTGCTTGTTTTCTGCACAGTTGACAAAAATGTACGAATAGCAGTTGAAAGTAGTGTGTTTTACACAGTTCAATGAGGTGTTTTCCATAAAGACACCCATTATGATTGTGACACACTATCCATTTTTTATCAAAGATATTAGGAGATGTTTTCCATTTAAGACAACTATTATGATTCTGTATCATCTTTTTTGTCAAAGATGTTATCACTGTTATGTAATTAGATCGATAAAAAATCTGCTCACCAAGCAGTGGCAGGAGAACACATATATAAAGGGTATTACAGTTTACAGTTTGAAAACTTTCAGCACCGGTGGCAGAATAGCTGAAGGGGAAGGAAGAGGGATGAAGGGAAGGCAATGTCTGGGAAAAGGGGTAGAGTTCAGAAAAGTTGCCCAGAAACCCAGGTCAGGGGAGACTTCACCTGTCTTCCTTTCCCTTCAACCTTTCTGTCAAAGGAAGGAGCCACTGGATCCGAAAGCTCATAAACTGCAGCTGCTTGGTAAATAGATTTTTTATCAATCAATTACATTATACTTTCAAAAATTGAGTATTTCATTATCATTATATTTGATTTTAAATTATTTCTAATTAGGATGTGAGAACGTAATTTACCAAAGTACGAAGACTGGGAACAAATGAGAAATCTCAGAAAGGAAACATAGAACTCATTGTTATGTGTGTGTGTGTGTGTGTGTGTGTGTGTGTGTGTGTGTGTGTGTGTGTGTGTAAGGGTGGGGGGTCTGCATTGTCATGCTGTACCAGAAAACATGGTGAGGGCAGCTGGTGAAGTTTCAAGCCAAAATAATGAGAGGAAAGATTTGTCAGAAACAAGTGACACCAAATACAAAGAAGCACTTTTTGCAGCTCTTGTGCTCAGCCATGATTGAAGTAAGTAATTAAGGGCAATAACACATCTTAAAAATAATTTTAATCACAAGTATAGGGAAAGGGGACACCATATTTATATTTTAACAGTACGATAAAAATGTTGACCCTATCTTTGCTAATAATAAATGATGCGGAAGATGAATTACAAGGTATTAGTGGATCCCCCTGTGCTTAGTTGTAATTCAGCAGTACAAATTAATGCTATCAATAAATAATTCTACTGAAAAGGTAAGTTCTTAAGGCAGAGAAACATGGGAATACTTATGTAGTTCAAAATTCTTTACTTAAATCACCTACAGTTCAGTCAGCAGGTACTCAAAACACTCAGATTTTCTGAACTTTCCGTATGTCGCTTGTTGATGGTACATAGCACAGACTACGTTTTTGATATTGAGAACCCTCTGCTAACTTACGGTGAACTGAAAAATCGTGAAATTTTGGCACTCTCCCCCCTTGCAGTCTACAACAAAGCACTTAAGAGTTTTCTTGTACAGCACAAAATGTATTTTTACAGCACATATTTACCAAGATAGAGCACTTCAAAGGAACAGCAAAATTCCCAAATTAGAAGAGTGCAGGTTTTAGCATGATAATTTTAATTTCATACCATTTTTAAAAGATAATGGTTTGTTATTCAAGCTGTGCATTGAGCAAGCAGTGAAGGAGGCAAAAGAAAAATTCGGAGTAGGAATTAAAATCCATGGAGTACGAGTAAAAACTTTGGGGTTTGCCGGTGACATTGTAATTCTGTCAGAGACAGCAAAGGACATGGAAGAGCAGTTGAACAGAATGTATAGTGTCTTGAAAGTAGGATACAAGATGAACATCAACAAACACAAAATGAGGATAATGGAATGTAGTCACATTAATCAGGTGATGTTGAGGGAATCAGATTAGAAAATGAGACCCTTAAAGTAGTAGAAGAGTTTTGCTATTTGGGGAGCAAAATAACTGATGATGGTCGAAGCAGAGAGGATATAAAATGTAGACTGGCAATGGCAAGGAAAGCATTTCTGAAGAAGAGAAATTTGTTAACATCGAGTATTGATTTAAGTGTCAGGAAGACTTTTCTGAAAGTATTTGTATGGAGTGTAGCCATGTACGGAAATGAAACATGGACGATAAATAGTTTCGACAAGAAGTGAACAGAAGCTTTCAAAATGTGGTGCTACAGAAGAATGCTGAAGATTAGATGGGTTGATCACATAACTAATGAGGTGGTACTGAACAGAGTTGGGGAGAAGAAGAATTTGTGGCACAACTTCACTAGAAGAAGGGAGCAATTCATAGTACACTTTCTGAGGCATCAGGGGATCACCAACTTAGTATTGGAGGGAAGTGTGGAGGGTAAAAATCTTAGAGGGAGACCAAGGGATGAATACACTAAGCAGATTCAGTAGGATGTAGGTTGCAGTAGTTACTCAGATGATGAACCTTACACAGGACAGGGCAGCATGGAGAGTTGCATCAATCCAATCTCTGGACTGAAGACCATAACGACAACAACAACAACAACAACAACAACAACAACGGCCAACATATCACATTTTACACAATTTAAATGTATGCAAAACCAAAGAATTTAAATGAAAAGTAGGACTAAAGAAGAAAAGGTAAAACATAAAGACACTTTCTGATGACACACAATACAAACTGAAAATTATGAGAGAAAATGGCTGGAGAAATTTGAAGAAACACCGAAAGAAATATTTAAAAGCAGAAGAAATAATACGAAGCTTTCAGAACTGCTAAGTCTTTTCTTAGGGTGGAAAGAGGTGTTAGTTGTGGAAGGTTTGAAACGAGAGTGGGTCACTCAATTCTAGGGGACTACCTGTTGCCAGGATAGGAAGCAAAGAATTTTAATTCTACATCCTGGCACAGTATGTATAGGAAAGAAATTCTGTTTGCTTAGAATTTTAGTTTTGTCAAGTGAATCCTTCTGAAGATACAATAAAAACTAATAGTTATAAAATTCATCTACATGTCAGAACACTATTTAATTTGAGAAGAACACACAAATTAGACATTTAATTACCTGCAATGAGATTCTGTTGCGTACTAGTAGACCTATTTTCAAATCCATTGCATCCAGCTGCTGCGAGAGATTCTCATTGTGTCGTATCGTTTTTCCTATCTGTTCCTTCAAGTTCTGTAAACAATAATATGAAATTTTTTTTAAATGTCAAATACCTGCATGATGCTCATATTTAAGCACAATATCACTTTGGATAATAATACTGATGTATAATAATGTGAAAGAGGAAGCTCATGCACCAAATTATTCAAATTTTTGTTACCAAAGGAAAAAAGATATTTCTGAGGCCCATTCAATACTACAGCAACAAAAAAGGAAATCGTGAAATAAACACAACAGAATAAGTAATAAAAATAATGGGGAAACAAAGGTCAATGAATCCAAAGATTTTCAATAAGGACTGACAATAATGAATTCCTGACATTTGACAATGAATTTTTGGTACTAACAGTTCTTTTTTCAGTATCAAACCACACAGTAGTGCAGAGAAGCAAGGGAGATAAGATGGGGAATGACTCATATAATTCAAATTAATATATATATGAGAGGGAGAGAGAGATTGGGGGGGGGGGGACAATAGAGATAAAGAAATGTCATTCTCTACAGCTACATCACAAGCCTTCTGTCTTCTTGCATATTTCTGAAAAATCCTCTCATCCTCTTCTTCTAATTTATAAAACGAAATTCAGTCTTTCTCAAAGTTTGGAATGCAATCTAGATTTAGAAGCATTTATATCAACAATTACTGTACACTCTGCAACATTGCTGAGTTTATGCCACACATAGTTAACATTTTCCTTGTCACAGTTGAATATTTTGTGTGGATTGCACTGGTACCTTAAATTTTTATGGCCCTATTAGTATTGCCATTTACCTGAGAAAGGTCAACTTATAACAACCACAGAAAAATATTGTGGATAAACAAGTTCTGTGTTGACAAAGAGTACAAAATTGCAATGTTCTGATTTGTTTTTAGGTATGTTTCATTCTTTGTTGTAGACACAACGGTTTATAGATTACACAGATCACCCTCCAAAAATTTTGATACATTCCTGAAATCATTTGAGGAAGTTTTGAGTAAACTAGTGTTATGTAGAGAAGTGTAAATCTCATTATGTGACTGTCAGGAGAGCAAACATTTTACAGATTGTATTTTACCTATGGGGCTGAAGATCTACTGGAACTAGTACCAGCTAGAATACTCATAGCTAACAAACAAAGTAGTTCAACAAATTATGTTATGACATCATCATCTCAGCAGATTCTGTAAATGGTCACCTTTCAGATCATTTAGATGAGACTTTAGTGTTAAAATGTAATACTTAACACCAACCAAGTAAAATTACAAGCACAAGAGAATATTATGCGCAAATAATACAGCTATACTAAGACACAGTGTATGCCAAGAATCATGGGAGTCAGTAAAGACTGCCATTGAGTTCAATGTTAAATGGAGCTTGTGCTATGATGTTTTGGCTGGGCACTAACGGTGCCACCCCATTGAAAAATAAACGACACCATGCCACTGAAACAGTGAAAAATCAATAAAAATCCACCTTTAAAATAAAAACCAGTGCCATTAGATGTTAAAAACCTAAGGACTAAAAAAATGAAACACATATCATCCATAAAACTTTTAACTCTTAGTTATGTAAATCACTCTATAAGCAGTGCAAGTATCATTTCTACAAAGAAGTCAGGAGATGAATAGAAGGAAGAATGAATCAACAGACACACGGCTCAGATAACATTTCAAAGTCTTTCTGGTGAATCGCAAATAAAATCAGAAATAATGCAACAGAAACTGAAATTAATAATGTAGCATGTGTGTGAACCATGACGACATTTCTGGTCCAATTCCAAGAAGCAATATTTTTAGTGCTTACTTTACAGATACTGCTGAAAGTGATATCTGGATGAAATAGGATGAACAGCCTACATATAATACCTCCGATGCAAAGAATTGTAGTACACTACCTGCAGCAGGTACTAATGACATTCTGCAGCTTATTGCTAGCCCCAGAATCAGAAATCCAGAAAGATCAGGTGAAATTTCTCCATCTGTACCAAAGAAATGTAAACACGAGTTAGTAAAACCATTAGTCCATATAATTAACTGTGTTCTTCAAGAAGGTGAAACTGTCTGTAGTTGAAGTCTTTCACAAAAAAAGTGGAGAAAAACATGGTCAAAACTACAGACCGGTTGCTTAAGCTAAACATTAAGCAAATCAATTGAGAAACTAATGATAAAAAGCATCTTGGATTGTTACAACAATCCTGACACATCTTATGTGATTTAAAGCACGATTTCAGAAGTGACTGGAGTACAATGTCAGCAGTAGTGCAATTTGATCATTACAAACTGGAGAAAACACATGAAAAATTCCAAGCAGCAAGTGTATTCTTGACCCTCTCCTAAGCTTTCAACTGAGTACATCATGGCACACACTTTCAAATACTGTGACGAGTGGTGTCTCTGGAATACTTATGCAACTATTAAAAACAAATTTAAAAGGTCGAACCAGTATACATAAATTATATATGATAATGGAAAAAACAACTACAATCCCTTTAAACCAAGTGGTTCAAATAGAGAAAAAATTGAGAATAATAAGATTCTATCAAGGAGCTTTTCTGGGTTTATACAGAGATGAGGAACTCATGCAAGCAGCAGGCTGATCATGTCTGCAAAAAATAACAGTCTATATGTATTAAGGACATTATCACCATATTTTTCACACAGAACACTGAAGTCACAAATAGGAACATGCATATTCACAACTACAACATGATGTACAAGACTGATTTCCATATTGTTAACAAAAGATTCATGACAACAGCAAAAGCTCATGTTGAAGAAGTTGTTTCCCACAATTTGCAACAAAATGGTATTAAGAATATGCTGACTGAAGATTTTTTAAAAAGCGATTTATGCAATAGTTTATCCATAAATGCATGTGTAATTCAGAACTAATGAGAAAGATAATGTCAGCAACAATGGTCCTAGTAATAAATACAATTGCATATAAAGTGAATAAGTGTCCTACTGCGTGAATTTAAAAAATTGTAGAACAGTTGCTTGAATGGTTCACAGATGATGTGTCTGATGGCAATGGAACATTTGCATCTGAAGATGACGAGCAGATGTATTGTGGAAATATTCTGCAGTTTACACAGTATCATCTGACACAGCACCAGTGAACCATTCAAGTAGTAGTTATGGTAGGAACGCCTCAAACAGTACAACTGTAGCGTAGAGCAGAAAACTTATCTGCGGGCATTAATGCTGATTTGTTGGCACTGTCCATGCATGAAAAAGTATGTGTTATGCATAGAAAATAAATGCTATTCCATCTGGAATTAAGAGATTTTGCTGCTATCTACAACAAGGAATGGAAACTTGGCTCAAACCAGTGATATGTGAGCATTACTTTTGAGAGTAATTTTTGCAGTTTATCCAAAATTATTCTGCAGTTAACAATTATCTCATTTATATTTTCTTTCTTTGACATTTAGAGACACATATTTCCTTCCATTCTTCCATAATCATTCAAGGTGGCCTATTCCTTTCTCTGGTGGAAACTACACATTAGATGCTCATGAGATCAACAGAAAGGTCTCCCTGAACTATATTAGCATATAACTCAACTGTCTATTTGAGATTTCCTTTCATGAACAGACCATGTGTGTGGAGGAAGGTAATGGGGATTAATCATCTGTACAAATAAATGTGTGTTTTAAAGGCAAGTACTGATAGGCCTATATTTCTTTATTTAAATTTAATATTTCTGTACTTGATTTTCCTTGGCTTGTCTTCTAGAAAATATGGTGACCTAGTAGGTCAACAATTTTGGTAATAATAACAATAAAATAGCCTTACCTGCATCAGTAGCTCTTGTTCATAGTCATCTATGCCATCCTTCAGTAACTTTGCAAAATGACGAACTGCACAAAATGATGGCTGTGCCTCATGAGCAAGGGACAAAAACGCCCGACGAGCAAGGCAACCACGCCAAAATGCTTGGATTTTCAGCACAAGTTTCTCCTAGAAAAACAGTTACTCTTAGCACTGAACAAAGGAGCAGGAAATAGATAAGAATTTTATCATGAATGAATACAACACCTTTCCTCAATCGTAGAAGTGGATAGAAATTAAGATTTCAACTGCAGCTGTAACAATGATTTACTTCCATGATCAGTTTTGCCTAGTGGCCATGAATACTGTACCTGCATTGGAAATACAATAGTTACAACTCACATTCTAAGCTCAAGACAACTCTAAGCAAATGGAAGTAGTTACTGTCTGGTCATATGCATACATTTGTTAGCCTCCACAGCCCTGTGTCTTCAGCAATATGAATTGTGAAAGAATTGTTTGAGGAACAACCACAGACATGAGGATGTTTATGTGGTCCTCCACACTATCTGCTATCAATCCTATAGAGCATGTAGGGAGGCAGGAGTTGTGGTTGGTGTTTGGGAAGTCAACTTAAAAATTCATTTCTAATTTGAATCTCTCTTATGAAGTCAAAACAAGTGTGTGTTGTGGAAACTAAACTGTTTACAGCAGAAGCAAAATCTGCTTGCATAGCACAAAATTGGCTGCCACTGTTGTGAAGGAATGAAGGAACAAAGATCAGGGTTTAATATCTTATCAACAATGAGGCCATTACAGACAGAGCACAACCTCAAACTGTTTTGTTAAGCATGGGGAAGGGAATTGGCCATGCCCTTTCAAAGGAGCCATCCTGGCATTTGCCTAGAGTGATTTAGGGAAACCACGGAAAACTTAAATCTGGATGGCCAAAGGCAGATCTGAACTGCCATCCTTCTGAATGCAAGTTCAGTGTGCTAACCACTGCACCACTTCCTTTTGTGATGGTGGTGTACTAAAAAGGCATTATTGTCACCAGTTGTTTGTTCACAAGAGAAAGCTGTAACACTGTTGCAAAAATTGTAATATGGAAGCACATAAGGTCTATTGTGAACATGTGTAAAATTAGGGTCCCCTCTAGTAGATTCTGAGTTGTAACAACATACAAACATGCTAGGTGGTGGTGATTCTGCAGCAGACATCACAAGTCCATAGAATCCAGATGCAATATTCGCGTGCAAAGAACTATATTAGAAACACCAAGCCAGAAGCACGTGCTACCTCTTTTATGCTGACAGCAGTAGCAATATATTTTAGTGTGGTCCCCATAAGACACCAAAGACAGCGGAGAATTATCCTAATGCAAGTCTGCGCAACCACTAGTATAGCAATGTCTTTAGTGCCTGGAGACAATAGTCATGCGCGTGTGTGTGTGTGTGTGTGTGTGTGTGTGTGTGTGTGTGTGTGGAAAAAGGGGGGGGGTAATTTCACTTATTATACTCCTGGAAGCCTGCTTGCACACATCAGGTAGTATTACATAATATGTTATATGTCCACTTCTAGATGCAAGAGTAGGTGCACTAGTTTCCTAAACACTGTTGATATATTCTTCACATTCATTAACATCCATGTCATCTACAACCTGTATAACTTCCTGTCACATCTACATCAGCAACACTCTCATACCCATTTCCAAAAACTGATTCATTATCATCATCATCACCACTCTCACATGTATCTGTTAAAACCGGCTCGAGCCTGTAGCCCCTTTCAAAGTGTGTATCATGACCCATTAAAAAATAAAATATAATACCACATCTTACTTCAACAAAACACAATCCCTAACTGTGAATTTGTTCAAACATGCATGTGTAAGTATTTCCCATATATTGGTTACAACAATGGACACACAAATGCTGGCTGAGAAGGTGCATTGTTGCAAAGTTTTTATTTTCATAATAAAGCTGAAATATAGCATTCAAAATCACATACTATAGACCTGGGGTATTTTCTGATCCCATTCGAAAAATTTCAAATTATTATACTGAAAACTGCAACATAACCATAAATATTTTGCCCCATTACAATGAAGAGAGATGATAATGAATTAATTTTTGGAAAGGGTAGAGTCTATAATAAGCATATCGGGAGGATTAGAACCCTATGTCCACGTTAAAACTGTTTCTTTTTAGTTTAAAGAGCCTTGCTGTACAAAAAAATAAATAAATAAAAAAAAAAAAAAACAGACACCAACCAAGGATTAAAGTCAGTCATTGTGAATGGTATGTGGAATAGTGCACGTTTGAATAGAAGATGCACATCCAATAGCTGGTAATTTTTCACCAAAATTCAGTAAAATATTAAAAATTTTAGCTAATTGATTAGGTAATGTTCTTTATGAGCTTCCTTAGGGCTTTGCTCTCTTCCTCAAGTGAAGCGCCAGCTCAAGGATTTTTTTTTTTATCTCCCCCACCCCTATGAATGACGAGATAATAGCTTCATATATTTGTAAAAATAAAGTTCTAACAAAATGTTATTTTAATCAAAATATCCACGGGTGTGCTGCCGGTCTATAGTGTCCAACGGGCACAATATTTCGGCGATCATACATGTCGCCATCATCAGGTGAACTGACGGACTGAGCTCCTGTGAACGTGCCGGCACGGAGATCCGTACGCTAAGGCTGCTCAGAGGGAACTGGGTTCGGTCGCGTCGGCGGCTGATTTAAATACCCTCCGCCCGCGGCGCGCTTCCTCCGCCGTCCGCGCCCCGCGCCACGGTCGCGCGGTGGAACAGATTGCGACGGCGTCTGAGATGATGTCGGTGTGATGGCTCTGTCCGCCGTGGTCGTCACCACTATACGTTTGCTCGATTTACTCTTGATTAACCCAATCGCTGGTTCCCAAGCCTTGCTAAGATTATAGCCACAGTCACGGTTTATGAGGTCATCATTGGTGCGAATTTCGATGGCCTATCTAACAACGCTGTCCCAGTGTCTCGACGTCTGTACCAGAATCCTCGTGCGGTCATACTCCATGGCGTGATTTTCTGACAAACAATGTTCAGCGACCGCCGACTTGCTCGGATACATCAGTCGAGTGTGCCTCTGGTGTTCACGGCATCGATCCTCGACGGTACGCATCGTCTGACCAATATACGACTTGCCACATTGACACGGAATCTGGTACACGCCGGCCTTCCTCAAACCGAGGTCATCTTTGGCGCTCCCCAACAGTGCACGAGTTTTATTTGGAGGACAAAACACAGTTCCGACCCGGTGTTTCTTCAGAATGCGGGCGATTTTCCCCGAGAGTGTGCCTGTGTATGGAATAAATGCAGTGCCTACCTCCTCCCTCGTGACTTCATCCATCTGAACAGGTTGTGCTGCAGTGGTTGGGCGGAGAGCAAGTTGAATCTGCCACTCTGAGTACCCATTCTTTCGAAATACACTTCTCAGATGTTCCAATTCCTGAGGTAGACTCTCTGCGTCAGAGATAGTGCGCGCCCTATGTACTAGAGTTTTAAGTACCCCATTCCTCTGTGAAGGGTGGTGGCAGCTGTCTGCATGCAAATACAGATCAGTGTGCGTTGTCTTCCAATACACCCCATGACCTAGGGTGCCGTCAGCCCTTCTCTTGACCAGGACGTCAAGGAAAGGTAATTTACCCTCCGTTTCAGTCTCCATAGTGAATTTGATGTTGGGGTGTATGGAGTTTAGATGTGTAAGGAAGTCAAGGAGTTTATCCATACCATGTGGCCAGATGACGAAAGTGTCGCCCACGTAACGGAAAAAGCAAGTAGGTTTCCATACGGATGACGACAGGGCTTCCTCCTCGAAGTTCTCCATGTACAAATTCGCTACCACCGGTGAGAGTGGGCTACCCATGGCGACTCCCTCCATTTGTTCGTAGTATTCTCCATTAAAAAGAAAATACGTGGAAGTCAAGACATGCCTAAAAAGTTCAGTGGTCTTCTCGTCAAACTTCTGACTAATCAATTCTAGTGACTCTCGTAGGGGTACCCTCGTAAACAAGGAAACGACGTCAAAACTCACCATGATATCTGACTCATCCAACCTGAAGCTATCAAGGCGTTTAACAAAATCTACGGAATTATGGATGTTCCCTCTGAGCAGCCTTAGCGTATGGATCTCCGTGCCGGCACGTTCACAGGAGCTCAGTCCGTCAGTTCACCTGATGATGGCGACATGTATGATCACCGAAATATTGTGCCCGTTGGACACTATAGACCGGCAGCACACCCGTGGATATTTTGATTATCAAATATGCCGGGAGAAACTCAAGAATCACATCATACACCTTTACGGGGAGGAGATGTATCGCAGCATGAAGAAATTTGAAAAGTTGCGCCACCGTAGATGTCGTTTGGTAAGTACTCTTGCCTTTCTAAAGAGATGTCGTTCCGAGAATGTTGTTCCAAATTTTGCTAAGGTTATGCATCACATCGATTCCGCAGCAGCTAAGAGAATCAAGAAACGAGACAGCCTCGCATTGGTACGTGAGAGAGTGCAATTCACCCGCCGGAGCCTTGAGTTTATCTCACAGGAATTACTCAAAGTACATTTGCAACTGGCTAGTAAGTTCACTTCTTGTTCCTGGGATTGGATTGATGGGGTCACCTGGGTGTCAGCTGATTCCGCCCATAAGAAGGCTACGGGACGTCAAACAGCTAAGTTCTCACGTCTCCTTGACAAACCATCTCCGCAGGTTCCGTGCAAGACTGTCATCAATTTGAGTGGCATGGTGTTGAGTGATGATGCGGTCTTGGTTTTGCAGAAAGATCTCAACTTCGCTCCCACCCTCAAGTTCACTCCGGTCGCAGAAATTGTTAGAGCTGTTGAACAGGTTGCAGCTCGACTTCCGCCAGAATCAGCCGAGGAAATACGTCGTGAAACTTGTCGTGCGTTGACGAAATCCAAGCCGATGAAGTCAAATATCAGCAGTAAAGAGAGGGCGGCCATTCGTGATCTGAGGGAGCGCTCTGAAATTGTTGTCTTACCGGCTGACAAAGGCAATGCTACAGTTGTTGTCTCCCATAAGGACTACACTGATAAGATGCAGAGCCTGCTAAATGACGATTCCTACCGGAAGATCAGCGTTGACCCTACAAAGAAGGTGGAGAACAAGACGAGGGCACTTCTCAAGGACGCAGATTTACCGGAGGGTGACGCTAAGAAATTGTTACCCCAAGGGCCGGTACCGCCTAGACTATATGGACTCCCGAAGGTTCACAAAGAGGGGGTACCATTACGCCCCATTGTCAGCAACATCAGGGCACCTACATATTTGTTGGCCAAATACTTGACGAGAATATTAAGTTCTTATGTGGGTAAATGCCCTCATCACATCCGTAATTCCGTGTATTTTGTTAAACGCCTTGATAGCTTCAGGTTGGATGAGTCAGATATGATGGTGAGTTTTGACGTCGTTTCCTTGTTTACGAGGGTACCCCTGCGAGAGTCACTAGAATTGATTAGTCAGAAGTTTGACGAGAAGACCACTGAACTTTTTAGGCATGTCTTGACTTCCACGTATTTTCTTTTTAATGGAGAATACTACGAACAAACGGAGGGAGTTGCCATGGGTAGCCCACTCTCACCGGTGGTAGCGAATTTGTACATGGAGAACTTCGAGGAGGAAGCCCTGTCGTCATCCGTATGGAAACCTACTTGCTTTTTCCGTTACGTGGACGACACTTTCGTCATCTGGCCACACGGTATGGATAAACTCCTTGACTTCCTTACACATCTAAACTCCATACACCCCAACATCAAATTCACTATGGAGACTGAAACGGAGGGTAAATTACCTTTCCTTAACGTCCTGGTCAAGAGAAGGGCTGACGGCACCCTAGGTCATGGGGTGTATTGGAAGACAACGCACACTGATCTGTATTTGCACGCAGACAGCTGCCACCACCCTTCACAGAGGAATGGGGTACTTAAAACTCTAGTACATAGGGCGCGCACTATCTCTGACGCAGAGAGTCTACCCCAGGAATTGGAACATCTGAGAAGTGTATTTCGAAAGAATGGGTACTCAGAGTGGCAGATTCAACTTGCTCTCCGCCCAACCACTGCAGCACAACCTGTTGAGATGGATGAAGTCACGAGGGAGGAGGTAGGCACTGCATTTATTCCATACACAGGCACACTTTCGGGGAAAATCGCCCGCATTCTGAAGAAACACCGGGTCGGAACTGTGTTTTGTCCTCCAAATAAAACTCGTGCACTGTTGGGGAGCGCCAAAGATGACCTCGGTTTGAGGAAGGCCGGCGTGTACCAGATTCCGTGTCAATGTGGCAAGTCGTATATTGGTCAGACGATGCGTACCGTCGAGGATCGATGCCGTGAACACCAGAGGCACACTCGACTGATGTATCCGAGCAAGTCGGCGGTCGCTGAACATTGTTTGTTGGAAAATCACGCCATGGAGTATGACCGCACGAGGATTCTGGTACAGACGTCGAGACACTGGGACAGCGTTGTTAGAGAGGCCATCGAAATTCGCACCAATGATGACCTCATAAACCGTGACTGTGGCTATAATCTTAGCAAGGCTTGGGAACCAGCGATTGGGTTAATCAAGAGTAAATCGAGCAAACGTATAGTGGTGACGACCACGGCGGACAGAGCCATCACACAGACATCATCTCAGACGCCGTCGCAATCTGTTCCACCGCGCGACCGTGGCGCGGGGCGCGGACGGCGGAGGGAGCGCGCCGCGGGCGGAGGGTATTTAAATCAGCCGCCGCCGTGACCGAACCCAGGCACTCACCACGCTGAGCCGCCGTAGCGAGAGGACGCTCCGGGTCACCGCTCCGCTTTGTCTCGCTGCCGCCTTTGTTCGCGCGCGTCTTTGTCTGCGCGCCTTTCTCAAAGCACGTGGTCACTGGCGAGTGTGTGACTGAAGCTTCAGCGATTCTTCACAGCTGACTACTCGCCCGCGAGTGCGTCAGCGGCGAAATTGTCGTGTACACCACGCAATCGGCTGTGAATCAAATCGATTTGTGCCGCGCCTAGGGACCGTTAGGGCACGCCGTGATCCAGGACCCCCTCCGCGTGGGACAAGTCCGCGGTCACTAGAGTTAGAGAACACCATCTTTCGCTCTAACTTTACAGCAGCCCCATGAACCTACAAAATAGCGACCAGAAGTTTGCGGAGGATGCTGTCCCGACAGAGCGCGCTCTGACGGCGGCAGCACACGTCCCGCAACTCGCGGCAAATGAGGAGTCGACCCAAGTCGATAACTCAGCCGCCCCACCAGGCTATCGCCCTCTGACAGGGGTTGAACTCTTCGCCATCATGAACCGAATGGCAAAGGCCGTCTCGGCGTCCGAACGTGAGGCCGCCGAGAAAGCTTACCAGCGGTTCATGATGTACGAACTAGCCGCCACACTGCCAGGCACAGCCAGTGAAGAGGCCAAGGTACCGCCGGGAGCCCCGCCAGTCGTGTCCAGGCAAGAGGACACTGTACTGCCGGAGGCGACCCCGAAGGGAGCAGCACCACCAGGCTTGGCTTCTCAAACAGCTAATGTCCTGCTGGCCGCCCCAACGGTACAGGCCAATCAAGAGGCTGCTGTTCTGCCAGCTGCGCCTCAACCGAGTGAAGTTATCCCAGAGGCCAACCTGGAACAATTGATCCAGGAGGGAGAGGCCATGGAACACACACTACCGTCTCGAAAGAGACCTGCAGACGCGGATGACGACGATGAGACGTCCGCATACGCATCTTCTGTTAACAGGCTACAACAGAAGAAGAAGCCGCACGCGTCAGAGGGCGCCACCGACGACAACGAGGCCGCCCACGAAGACGCAGAGG
Organism: Schistocerca nitens; assembly: GCF_023898315.1. NCBI lineage: Eukaryota > Metazoa > Arthropoda > Insecta > Orthoptera > Acrididae > Schistocerca > Schistocerca nitens. Next base: position 493,438,475 of record NC_064614.1, on the reverse strand, counting down.
GATTTGTCGTCCCAAAACGGCGGCACACGGCGCGGGCAAAAAAGCTCGAGCCGGTGCAGCCAATAGGGACACACAACTCTTTTTCAGATCCACCTGAAGAAGAGACCATGGATGCGGAGCAGCAGGCACCACAAGCCAAGAAGTCACCTGCCCCCCCGCCAGTCGTCCTACTCTGGAAGGACACCTTCAGGTCCTTGTTAGAGTAGTTCAAAGAGGTGACATCCTCTTCAAAAATAAGATGGCAAGGGAACGATCTCTACAGGATCTTGCTCTCAAACATGGCCGACTACAGGAAGGCCTTATAATCCAGGAAGACGGGTTATGCTGTTACACGCATAACGCAGAACCCATTAAACTCCTAAAGGTGGTTTTCCGGCGCCTTCCTATTAGGATGGAGCCAGACCATCTCAAAGAGGAGCTGCACACGCTGGGTTACAGTGCTCAGTCAGTCACCCTCATGAAATCACCCAGGACTAGGAAAGACATGCCCCTATTCCTGGTTGTATTGCCAGACAACATAGAACCAAGAAAAACCTTCCAACTTAAGGAGGTTGCTCGAGTGGGGGTAGAGGTGGAACCACTCAGAGCAAAAGGCAGAAGAGCGCAATGCTTTTCATGCCAGGGCATGGACCATGTGTCTCGTTTCTGCTCCATGCCGCCCCACTGCGTAAAATGCGCGGGGGCACACCAGAGCCGAGAATGCAAAAAGCCTCTGGAGGAGAAACCGCAGTGCTGCAATTCAGACGGAACACAGGAAAAGGAGGGAAAGCTGTTCCATCGCGTAAGGTACAGCAAGGTATCAGCTTTGCCTCCGCCACCAGGGGAACCACGGCAACGCAACAAATCCGACAGGTAGCAAACGCGACCACAACACCTAAAGCAGCCGAGGCCACCCCCCAGTCCAGCGAGCCGCCACTCAGGCGGAGACAGGAAGGCGTGAACAGCGCACAGAGCGCCCAACCCGCGCCAACCCACCACCAGAAACGCCTGCAGAGCTGAACTCGGCCACACAGGCACTCCCGACCGCCACTGCGGCCACCCATTCTACCCCAGCAGAGCCGACTGAGCTAAGTGCACTCTTGCACTCACTCAGCACTCTGCTACAACAATTGCCAGTACTGGTCACGGCAGTCACGGCGGCCCTCCAGACCGGTACCGTCCCCCCCACGCCTTGCCATGGATAATGGCCTCATACATGGCCTCACCGTTTGTGGCCTTAATGCCTTGTATGAATATCAAGAGCTCAGATGGCAACCCAGTTCTAAGCAAAGAAGGGAAGGCAGAAAGGTGGAAGGAGTATATAGAGGGTTTATACAAGGATGATGTACTTGAGGACAGTATTATGGAAATGGAAGAGGATGTAGATGAAGATGAAATGGGAGATAAGATACTGCGTGAAGAGTTTGACAGAGCACTTAAAGACCTGAGTCGAAACAAGGCCCCGGGAGTAGACAACATTCCATTAGAACTACTGATGGCCTTGGGAGAGCCAGTCCTGACAAAACTCTACCATCTGGTGAGCAAGATGTATGAGACAGGCGAAATACCCACAGACTTCAAGAAGAATATAATAATTCCAATACCAAAGAAAGCAGGTGTTGACAGATGTGAAAATTACCGAACTATCAGTTTAATAAGCCACAGCTGCAAAATACTAATGCGAATTCTTTACAGACGAATGGAGAAACTGGTAGAAGCGGACCTCGGGGAAGATCAGTTTGGATTCCGTAGAAATGTTGGAACACGTGAGGCAATACTAACCTTACGACTTATCTTAGAAGAAAGATTAAGAAAAGGCAAACCTACGTTTCTAGCATTTGTAGACTTAGAGAAAGCTTTTGACAATGTTGACTGGAATATTCTCTTTCAAATTCTAAAGGTGGCAGGGGTAAAATACAGGGAGCGAAAGGCTATTTACAATTTGTACAGAAACCAGATGGCAGTTATAAGAGTCGAGGGGCATGAAAGGGAAGCAGTGGTTGGGAAAGGAGTGAGACAGGGTTGTAGCCTCTCCCCGATGTTATTCAATCTGTATATTGAGCAAGCAGTAAAAGAAACAAAAGAAAAATTCGGAGTAGGTATAAAAATTCATGGAGAAGAATTAAAAACTTTGAGGTTTGCCGATGACATTGTAATTCTGTCAGAGACAGCAAAGGACTTGGAAGAGCAGTTGAACGGAATGGACAGTGTCTTGAAAGGAGGATATAAGATGAACATCAACAAAAGCAAAACGAGGATAATGGAATGTAGTCAAATTAAATCGGGTGATGCTGAGGGAATTAGATTAGGAAATGAGACACTTAAAGTAGTAAAGGAGTTTTGCTATTTAGGGAGTAAAATAACTGATGATGGTCGAAGTAGAGAGGATATAAAATGTAGACTGGCAATGGCAAGGAAATCGTTTCTGAAGAAGAGAAATTTGTTAACATCAAATATAGATTTAAGTGTCAGGAAGTCGTTTCTAAAAGTATTTGTATGGAGTGTAGCCATGTATGGAAGTGAAACATGGACGATAACCAGTTTGGACAAGAAGAGAATAGAAGCTTTCGAAATGTGGTGCTACAGAAGAATGCTGAAGAGAAGGTGGGTAGATCACGTAACTAATGAGGAGGTGTTGAATAGGATTGGGGAGAAGAGAAGTTTGTGGCACAACTTGAGTAGAAGAAGGGATCGGTTGGTAGGACATGTTTTGAGGCATCAAGGGATCACAAATTTAGCATTGGAGGGCAGCGTGGAGGGTAAAAATCGTAGAGGGAGACCAAGAGATGAATACACTAAGCAGATTCAGAAGGATGTAGGTTGCAGTAGGTACTGGGAGATGAAGCTTGCACAGGATAGAGTAGCATGGAGAGCTGCATCAAACCAGTCTCAGGACTGAAGACCACAACAACAACAAGCTTAAGTATTGTGGCGTGAGTGGGACAGTGCACAACTCTCTTAATTTGTACAGCTAAAAGAGTGCAGAAGGTTGAAATAAACAGTTCACATAATGTACAGAAATCAGCAGATCCCCCAAACTGGGAAGGTATCAAGAATGTGTTCCCACAGGGTTCAGCCTTCTTCTTCTTCTTCTTCTTCTTCTTCTTAAAATTGGAGTAGAGATCAAACATAAACAACATTTCCGCCATTTTTAATGTTCATGAAAACCACACATTGCATTTTGTACCACCATACAGCGAGACCTTTGGAGGTGGTGATCTAGACCGCTATAAACATTGGTACCTCTAATACCCGGTAGCACGTTCTCTTGCATTGATGCATGCCTGTATTCGTCATGGTATACTATCCACAAGTTCATCAAGTCACTGTTGGTCCAGATTGTCCTACTCTTCAACGGCGATTCAGCGTAGATCCCTCAGAGTGGTTGGTGGGTCACATCGTCCATAAACAGCCCTTTTCAAACTATCCCAGGCATGTTCGATAGGGTTCCTGTCTGGAGAACATGCTGGCCACATTAGTAGAGCGATGTCGTTATCCTGAAGGAAGTCATTCACAAGATGTGCATGATTAGAGCGCGGATTGTCGTCCATGAAAACAAATGCCTCTCCAATAAGCTGCCGATATGGTTGCAGTGTCAGTTGGAGAATAACATTCACATATCGTTCAGCCGTTATGGTGCCTTCCATGACCACCAAAGGCATTCAGCCTGACCGGATTGCCTCTAAACACATCTCCGATGACTGTCTGGTTGAAGGCATATGCGACACTCATCGATGAAGAGAAAGTGATGCCAATCCTGAGCGGTCAACTCGGCATGTTGTTGGGCCCATGTGTACCATGCTGCATGGTGTCATGGTTGCAAAGATGGACGTTGCCATGGACTTCGGGAGTGAAGTTGCGCATCATGCAGCCTATTGTGCACAGTTTGAGTTGTAACACGACGTCCTGTGGCCGCACGAAAAGCATTATTCATCATGGTGGCATTGCCGTCAGGGTTCCTCTGAGCCATAATCTGTAGGTAGTGGTCATGCACTGCAGTAGTAGCCCTTGGGCGGCCTGAGCGAGGCATGTTACCAACAGTTCCTGTCTCTCTGTATCTCCCCCATATCCAAACAACATCACATTGGTTCACTCCTAGATGCCTGGACACTTCCCTTGTTCAGAGCTCTTCCTGGCACAAAGTAACAGTGCAGATGTGTTCGAACTGTGGTATTGACTGTCTAAACATGGCTGTACTACAGAAAACACGAATCGTGTACCTCTTTCCTGGCAGAATGACTGGAACTGATTGGCTGTCGGAACCCCTCCGTCTAATAGGGGCTGCTTATGCATGGTTGTTTACATCTTTGGACAAGTTTAGTGACATCTCTGAATTGTCAAAGGGACTGTGTCTGTGAAACAATATCCACAGTCAACATATATCTTCAGGAGTTCTGGGAACCGGGATGATCAAAACCTTTTTTCGTGTATTATTATTATTATTATTATTATTATTTATTTCCTTTCTCAGACGTTATGTCTGGTTAAAAATGGAAAGTGACGCGGACCTTGATCAAGCGTCACTTCCTTTTAACTGTACGGTATATGTTACATTGCATTTAGGAACTTTCGGGTAATTGAACATGTATCAATAATTACAGATTTCTGTAGTTGTATATATACGTTTGGATGTAGCTGTATTGTGTTGATGTACTGGTGGATATTGTGTGGTATTACTCCTGTAGTTGATAGTATAATTGGTATAATGTCAACTTTATCCTGGTGCCACATGTCCTTGACTTCCTCAGCCAGTTGGATGTATTTTTCAATTTTTTCTCCTATTTTCTTTTGTATATTTGTTGTATTGGGTATGGATATTTCGATTAGTTTTGTTAATTTCTTCTTTTTATTGGTGAGTATGATGTGGTGTTGTTTTATCTGTTATAATGGTTCTGTTCCAGTATAATTTGTATTCATCATTCTCCAGTACATTTTGTGATGCATACTTGTATGTGGGAACGTGTTGTTTTATTAGTTTATGTTGTATGGCAAGTAGTTGATGTATTATTTTTGCTACATTGTCATGTCTTCTGGGGTATTCTGTATTTGCTAGTACTGTACATCTGCTTGTGATGTGATCTACTGTTTCTATTTGTTGTTTGCAAAGTCTGCATTTATCTGTTGTGGTATTGGCATCTTTAATAAAATGCTTGCTGTAATATCTGGTGTTTATTGTTTGATCCTGTATTGCAATCATGAATCCTTCCGTCTCACTGTATATATTGCCTTTTCTTAGCCATGTGTTGGATGCGTCTTGATCGATGTGTGCTTGTGTTAGATGACACGGGTGCTTGCCATGTAGTGTTTTCTTTTTCCAATTTACTTTCTTTGTATCTGTTGATGTTATGTGATCGAAAGGGTTGTATAAGTGGTTATGATTGCAATGGTGTAGCCGATGTATTTATATGAGTGATTGCTCTGTGTATTTTTCTAGTTTCTGCTCGTTCTATAAAGAATTTTCTTAAATTGTCTACCTGTCCATAATGTAGGTTTTTTATGTCGATAAATCCCCTTCCTCCTTCCTTTCTGCTTGATGTGAATCTTTCTGTTACTGAATGTATGTGATGTATTCTATATTTGTGGCATTGTGATTGTGTAAGTGTATTGAGTGTTTCTAGTCCTGTGTTACTCCATTTCACTACTCCAAATGAATAGGTCAATATTGGTATAGCATAAGTATTTATAGCTTTTGTCTTGTTTCTTGCTATCAATTCTGTTTTCGGTACTTTTGTTAGTCTTTGTCTATATTTTTATCTATTCCTATGTTTTGTCTGTATCCTGGATATTTATAGGCATCTGTTTTTTCCATCGGCTGTATGCAGTCGCTGTGGTTATCCAATATGTAATCTTCTTGTTTAGCGTGTTTTCCCTTGACTATGCTATTTTTCTTACATTTGTCTGTTCCAAAAGCCATATTTATATCATTGCTGAATACTTCTGTTATCTTTAGTAATTGATTGAGTTGTTGATTTGTTGCTGCCAGTAGTTTTAGATCATCCATGTATAGCAAATGTGTGATTTTGTGTTGATATGTTCCAATAATATTATATCCATAATTTGTATTATTTAGCATGTTGGATAGTGGGTTCAGAGCAAGGCAGAACCAGAAAGGACTTAATGAATCTCCTTGGTATATTCCACGCTTAATCTGTATTGGCTGTGATGTGATATTATTTGAATTTGTTTGGATATTAAGTGTGGTTTTCCATTTTTTCATTACTATGTTTAGGAACTGTATCAATTTAGGATCTACTTTGTATATTTCCAATATTTGTAGTAACCATGAGTGGGGTACACTATGAAAAGCTTTTTGGTAATCATTGTATGCGTAGTGTAGCGACCTTTGTTTGGTTTTAGCTTGATATGTCACCTCTGCATCTATTATCAGTTGCTCTTTACATCCTCGTGCTCCTTTGCAACAGCCTTTTTGTTCTTCATTTATAATTTTGTTCTGTGTTGTATGTGTCATTAATTTCTGTGTAATGACTGAAGTTAATATTTTGTATATTGTTGGTAGGCATGTTATGGGGAGATATTTTGCTGGGTTTGCTGTGTCTGCTTGATCTTTAGGTTTCAGATAAGTTATTCCTTGTGTAAGTGTATCAGGGAATGTGTATGGGTCTGCAATGTAACTGTTAAATAATTTAGTTAGATGTGAATGTGTTGATGTGAGCTTCTTTAGCCAGAAATATGTTATTTTATCTTTTCCAGGGGCTTTCCAATTGTGCATAGAATTAATTGCTCGGGTGACTTCATGTTGCAAAATTATCACTTCAGGCATTTGTGGTATCATTTTGTACGTGTCTGTTTCTGCTTGTATCCACCGTCCATGTCTGTTATGTTGTATCGGGTTTGACCATATGTTGCTCCAGAAGTGTTCCATGTCTGTTATGTTTGGTTGATTGTCTATTTTAATGTGTGTGTTATCTATTGTGTGGTAAAATTTCTTTTGGTTTGTGTTGAATGTTTGGTTTTGCTTCCATCTATTTTCACTTTTTTTGTATCTTCTAAGTCGTTTGGCCCATGCTTGTAATTTCTGCTTCTTCTCATCTAATTGCTCTATCGCTTCTTGTTGTGAGATTTTACCTAACGTTTTTCGTTTTTTTTCTGACATTTCATTTCTTATAAATTGTGTTAGCTGTCCAATGTCTTTTCTCAGTTTTTCTATTCTGATCTGTAGTCTGTGTTGCCATGCTGGTTTTGTGGGTTTCTTCTGTGCGTTGGTTGGTTCTGATCTCTGCCTAGCGTGTATATTTAGTGTAGTGAGTGCTCCTATATAAATCAGTAGTTGTAACTCTTCCATAGTTATATTTTCCATTTATTTTGTTGTGTATGATTGTGTTGATAGTTGTTATTGTTGTTTCGACTTTTGGGTTATTTGGTGGTCTATGCAAGAATGGTCTAATGTCTGTATTTGTGTCTTTGTATTCTATATATGTCAGCTGAAATTTTTCTTCTATATGTAACATGTGTGTCACTTCGTGTTCTATTTGTGCTTGTTCTGGTGGCTGTCACAAGATTTTGTTTTCCTCCGACTGTTTAATTGATGTGTGTTGTTCTTTGTTTGTTTGCTCTGGGATGTTTGGGTCCATTGCTGTATTTTCTTCTTCTTCTGATTGTACATTATTTTGTTCCGGTATTTGTTGTACTTGTTTGATGTTTTCTAATTCTGACTGGGGTATCCTGTTATTTTTGATTATTACACGGATCTGATCAGCCAGTCGTTGTTTTGTTAAAAATTTTAATTCTGGGTATCTGGTAATAAATGTTGTGAATACTTGTGATCTGTATCCAGTTGTTTCCAGAATGTTCTGCAAGGTTCGCAGGAGAGCTTCTGTAAAGTTTGGAAGGTAGGAGACAAGATACTGTCAGAAGTAAAGCTGTGAGTACTGGGCGTGAGTCGTGCTTCAGTAGCTCAGATGGTAGAGCACTTGCCCGCGATAGGCAAAGGTCCCGAGTTCGAGTCTCGGTCGGGCACACAGTTTTAATCTGCCAGAAAGTTTGTATCCAGTTGTGTTGGTTCCTAAGTTTGTCACTTGGTAATAACAGAACATGAGGTGTCTGTTAACTTCATCTGGGAGGCCTACTCTTTTCCCGGGCCTCCACGGGATTTATTATTATTATTATTATTATTATTAATATTATTATTATTGACTTGCCACTCTATATTCACAAAGATGCAAAGCTAATTCTTTTTGCTGATGTAACAAGTATGGTAATCACACCCAACAAACATAAACTAGCTGAGGAAATTTTAAATAATGTCTTTCAGAAAATTATAAGTGATTCTCTGCAAATGACTCTCAGCAAATTTTGACAAAACACAGTATATAAAGTTCTGTTTGGTAAATGGCATAACACAATTAATAAATATATACTTTGAGCAGAAGTGTGTAGCTAAGGGAGACCTTTAAAATTTTTGGATAAGTGCACTGATGCGAGATGGAACTGGAGGGACCACGTTCATGATTTGCTGAAATGTTTGAATTCAGTGACTTCTGGTACTAGGGTTACTGCAAATTTGGTGATGATAATATCAGTAAATTAGCTTACTGTGCCTATTTTCATTCACTGTTTTTGCATGGCATCATATTTTGTGGTAATCCATCACTAAGGGAAAAAAATATTCATTATACAAAAGTGTGTAATCAAAATAATAGCTCGAGCTCAACCAAGAACATCTTGCAGACATTTATTTAAGGAACTAGGATACTCACAGAAGCTTCACAATACATAGACATTCACTTACAAAATTTTGTTATTAATAACAAATCCAAATTCAAAAGCAATACCATAGCTACAGCAAAAGGAGAAAGACTAATCTTTACGATTCTGGGTAAAATCTAACTGTAACAAAGAAAGGGATGAATCACACTGCCACTCAAGTCTTTGATCATTTACTAAATAGCATCAAAAAAGATAACCAACAAGCATTTAAAAATGAATTAAATGAATTTCTGAATGAAAATTACTTGTACTCAAAATGATGGATTTTTTGACATAATCAGTAATTTTACAATTACTAAATAGAACTTAATTATGTTATGTAAAGAGACTTTTTATTTAACTGGCATGTTACAAATCATCACAAAGTTCATGATCTGTGGAACAAGTATTAAAAAAAAGTCTAATCTAATCTACAGATTTGGAAGACGAATATGCCCAGTCTGATCAGGCAGATGCACTAAATATTTTTGAATTTATTTCTAAAAAGAAAATAAATGAAACTCCAAATTAAACTCTCCCATCATCTTTGTATAAGCACCAAGCACACACTGCCACTATTTGTCAGAAGGATCTTCGACACTTTAAGGTTATCTCAAGTTTCCTAACCATAATGACAGAATCATGAAGGGATTACCAACAAAGTCATCATCTTGCTAAGAAATTTAACAAGTGGAGCCTGGATACCTTGATGGAGATGTACAGTGCTTGACGCATTCCCTAGACCAATACGAGGTCGCAAGCATTAAGAAACCAGCGATTTCAATCTGGCTGATTCCGAATTGCGGGTAAAAATGCGACGCAGTCACGTACCATCTACAAACAAACAGCCCGGACACAGTATAAAGAAGCCACCAGTTGACAAGCAGGACAGAGTTCAACAGTCTGAGAATTCTTGCCAACAGACAAGCCTTGTGTGTCCATCAGTCGACAGCAGTAAATTTTGTGAATGAAAGAATATTCAATTAAGCATGTACACTAAGAAGGACTTGGGTTCTTGCCTGTATGCACCTCTGGACTGTGGGTAGTTAGTCTATCATGACTATGACTGATTGTCACTTACAATATGATGCGTAACAGAACTTGAGAGTTCAATTTGAACAATAAGAAACTGGCTCATTTTCATGATTCGAGTGCAAGTGATAGACAATGCAGGCTATCTGCTCTAGTAATTTGAGTATCTAGTAAGCCTCCTCTACGTTCTACGCTCATTGAAATTATGACTCAGGGTGTGTGCTCTTCAACATGTTCAGGTAAACTTAGGAAGAAGTAATAAAATCAGACCAATTACCAACCCAAAACCTCGTTCCTACATTTCTACCTCCCTAGTCTGTTACTAACTCTGTTCTGTCTCCAACCACAAAGACCTAATAAACCTCAGCTAGAACCTGTTATTGACTTATTCCCTTGTACGAAGCCACTCAGATTGCAAAGAGTCAATAGACCTGAAAAATCCCACACCGCTACCTATTCGACTGAGGGATTCATATACCTATGTTGTGACCCACATCCAATTACAAAGTAATCTTTTGAGTACGGACACTGTAAAAATAGGCAGCATACAAGACACCTATTTACTGTTAATATATGTGCTGATCTACTGAGCCATGCTATAATGACTGGTACTGATATTAGATGAAGCATTTTAGAAAAGTAGCCTTTAAGTGAGGTCTGAACCTCACCACTTCTTAAATTTTGAATAAAAATCATCAGCAATGATGGCCAAATACTTCTGGCATAACAAGTCAGTTCTGACAATGGCCTTGTCAAAGAGCCGAAGAGTGGGCAGATTCCCTTGTTGTGGGAAATTGCCCACAAAAGACAGAAGACTCAGCAATGATCAATGGCATGAGGATGCAGAAGGCAAAGGAAACCACTGCATTTAAGACACATAATGTGTATCCACAGGACACATGGCCTGTAACTGAAAAAGTGTCATGATGATCTCTCCATCGGCAAAAGATACCAGACTAGTCTCCCGTTCGGATCTCCAGAGACCTGCCAAGGGGGAAGATGTGTTATGAATACAAAGATGGGGCAAAGAGAGAGTTACTGTGCACAGGTCGGTGCTAAGGTTGTTCCCATCAGAATAAACACCCAACCAACAGTGACAATAGTTCAGGCACACTGAACAGATAATTCAGTACATAAAGGAGTATAAAAATATAATAGTAACGGAGGATTGGAATGCAGTTGTAGGAGGAGTAGATGAAGGGGTTACGGGATAATACGGGCTTGGTAGTACGAATGAGAGAGAAGAAAGACTAAGATATGCAATAATTTTCAGCTTGTACTGATGAATACTCTGTTCAATTCAGTGCTGATGAAGAGTGGGCTGAAGTTTAAGAGACAGTCAGGAAGAATCAATATGGAAATAAGTGGGATATAGAAGTACTAAGGGATGAAGAGAGACATGAATTTCTCTGAGGCTATAGATAATGCAATAATGAATAGTTCAGTTGGTAGGTCAGTTGAAGAGAAATAGACATCTCTAAACAGGGCAAGCACAAAAGCTGGAAAGAAAAACTTACGCACAAGAAGGGGGGAAAAACAAGATGGGTAACAGAAGAAATACTTCAGTTTATTAACAAAAGAAAGAAGAACAAAATGTTCACAGAAATTCAGGAATACAGAAATACAATTCATTAGCAACGAAATAAATATGAATTTCAGTGAAGCTAAGGCAAAATGTCTGCATGAAAAAAGTGATGAAATCAAAAAACAAATGATTGTTGGAAGGACTGACTCAGCATATAGAAAAGTCAAAACAACTTTCAATGGAATTAAATGCAAGGGCAGTAACATTAAGAGTGTGATGGGAATTTCTTTGTTAAATGCATGTGGGAGAGCAGATAGGTGGAAAGAGTACACTGAAGTTCTCTATGAGAATGATGTGATAGAAGAAGAAACAGGAACTGATAGGAAAGAGTTAGGTGATCCCATATTACAATCAGAATTTAAAAGAGCTTTCGACGACTTAAGATAAAATAAATCACGATGGATAGATAAGATTCCATCAGAATTTCAAAAATCATTAGGGGAAGTGGCAACAAAACGACTGTTCATGTTGATGTGTAGAATATGAGACTAGAGATGTACCATTAGACTTTCAGAAAATCATCATCCACACACTTCAGGAGAAAGAAAACTGACATTCTACGGATTGGAGTGTGGAATGTCAGATCCCTTAATGGGGCAGGTAGGTTAGAAAATTTAAAAAGGGAAATGGATAGGTTAAAGTTGGATATAACGGGAATTAGTGAAGTTTGATGGCAGGAGGAACAAGACTTTTGGTCAGGTGAATACAGGGTTATAAATACAAAATCAAATAGGGGTAATGCAGGAGTAGGTTTAATAATGAATAAAAAAATAGGAGTGCGGGTAAGCTACTACAAACAGCATAGTGAACGCATTATTGCGGCCAAGATAAGACACGAAGCCCACATCTGCTACAGTAGTACAAGTTGATAAGCTAACTAGCTCTGCAGTTGATGAAGAAGTTGATGAAATGTATGATGAGATAAAAGAAATTATTCAGGTAGTGAAGGGAGATGAAAATTTAATAGTCATGGGTGACTGGAATTCGACCGTATGAAAATGAAGAGAAGGAAACGTAGCAGGTGAATATGGATTGGGGCTAAGAAATGAAAGAGGAAGCCGCCTGGTAGAATTTTGCACAGAGCATAACTTAATCATAGCTAACACTTGGTTCAAGAATCATGAAAGAAGGTTGTATACATGGAAGAATCCTGGAGATACTAGAAGGTATCAGATAGATTATATAATGGTAAGACAGAGATTTAGGAACCAGGTTTTAAATTTTAAGACATTCCCAGGGGCAGATGTGGATTCTGACCACAATCTATTGGTTATGAACTGCAGATTGAAACTGAAAAAACTGCAAAAAGGTGGGAATGTAAGAGATGGGAACTGGATAAACTGAAAGAACCAGAGGTTGTACAGAGTTTCAGGGAGAGCATAAGGGAACAATTGACAGGATTGAGGGAAAGAAATATAGTAGAAGAAGAATGGGTAGCTTTGAGGAATGAAATAGTGAAGGCAGCAGAGGATCAAGTAGGTAAAAAGACGAGGGTTAGTAGAAATCCTTGGGTAACAGAAGAGATACTGAATTTAATTGATGAAAGGAGAAAATACAAAAATGCAGCAAGTGAAGCAGGCAAAAAGGAATACAAACGTCTCAAAAATGAGATCAACAGGAAGTGCAAAATGGCTAAGCAGGAATGGCTACAGGACAAATGTAAGGATGTAGAGGCTTATCTCACGAGGGGTAAGATAGATAGTGCCTACAGGAAAATTAAAGAGACCTTTGGAGAAAAGAGAACCACTTGCATAAACATCAAGAGCTCAGATGGAAACCCAGTTATAAGCAAAGAAGGGAAAGCAGAAAGGTGGAAGGAGTATATAGAGGTTCTATACAGGGGCAATGTTCTTGAGGACAATATTATGGAAATGGAAGAGGAGGTAGATGAATATGAAATGGGAGATATGATACTGGGTGAAGAGTTTGACAGAGCACTGAAAGATCTAAGTCGGAACAAGGCCCCGGGAGTAGACAACATTCCATTAGAACTACTGACAGCCCTGGGTAAGCCAGTCCTGACAAAACTCTACCATCTGGTGAGCAAAATGTATGAGACAGGCGAAATTGCCTCAGACTTAAAGAAGAATATAATAATTCAAATCCCAAAGAATACAGGTGCTGACAGATGTGAAAATTACCAAACTATCAGTTTAATAAGTCACGGCTGCAAAATACTAATGCGAATTCTTTATAGACGAATGGAAAAACTAGTAGAAGCCGACCTCGGGGAAGATCAGTTTGGATTCCGAAGAAATGTTGGAACACGTGAGGCAATACTGACATTACGACTTATCTTAGAAGAAAGATTAAGGAAAGGTAAACCTACGTTTCTAGCATTTGTAGACTTAGAGAAAGCTTTTGACGATGTTGACCGGAATACTCTCTTTCAAGTTCTGACACTTTTTCAGTAACAGGCCACGTGTCCTGTGGATACACATTATGTGTCTTAAATGCAGTGGTTTCCTTTGCCTTCTGTATCCTCATGCCATTGATCATTGCTGAGTCTTCTGTCTTTTGGGGGCAATTTCCCAGAACAAGGGAATCTGCCCACTCCTCGGCTCTCTTTGACAGGGAGCGAAAGGCTATTTACAATTTGTACAGAAACCAGATGGCAGCTATAGCAGTCGAGGGACATAAAAGGGAAGCAGTGGTTGGGAAGGGAGTGAGACAGGGCTGTAGCCTCTCCCCGATGCTATTCAATCTGTATATTGAGCAAGCAGTAAAGTAAACGAAAGAAAAATTCGGAGTAGGTATTAAAATCCACCGAGAAGAAATAAAAACTTTAAGGTTTGCCGATGACATTGTAATTCTGTCAGAGACAGCAAAGTACTTGCAAGAGCATTTGAACGGAATGGACAGTGTCTTGAAAGGAGGATATAAGATGAAGAACAACAAAAGCAAAACGAGGATAATGGAATGTAGTCTAATGAAGTCGGGTGATGCTGAGGGAATTAGATTAGGAAATGACACACTTAAAGTAGTAAAGGAGTTTTCCTATTTGGGGAGCAAAATAACTGATGATGGTCGAAGTAGAGAGGATATAAAATGTAGACTGGCAATGGCAAGGAAAGCATTTCTGAAGAAGAGAAATTTGTCATCGAGTATTGATTTAAATGTCAGGAAGTCGTTTCTGAAAGTATTTGTATGGAGTGTAGCCATGTATGGAAGTGAAACATGGACGATAAATAGTTTGGACAAGAAGCGAATAGGAGCTTTCGAAATGTGGTGCTACAGAAGAATGCTGAAGATTAGATGGGTAGGTCACATAACTAATGAGGAGGTATTGAATAGAACTGGGGAGAAGAGGAGTTTGTGGCACAACTTGACTAGAAGGAGGGATCGGTTGGTAGGACATGTTCTGAGGAATCAAGGGATCACCAATTTAGTACTGAAGGGCAGCATGGAGGGTAAAAATCGTAGAGGGAGACCAAGAGATGAATACACTAAGCAGATTCAGAAGGATGTAGGCTGAAGTAGGTACTGGGAGATGAAGAGGCTTGCACAGGATAGAGTACCGTGGAGAGCTGCATCAAACCAGTCTCAGGATTGAAGACCACAACAACAAACAACATAATTCCGAAGATAGCAAGGACAGATAACTGCAAGAACTATCACTCCACCAGTTTCACTTTTCATGCACCCAAGCTGCTGACAAGACTAATAAACATAAGAATGGAAAAATAAATTGAGGATCTTATGTTTATGATCAATCTGACTTTAGGAAGGTAAGGGAGTAGAGAGGCATTTCTGACATTGTGGCTGATAATGGAAGCAAGACTGAAGAAAAATCAAGACACATTCATAAGCTCTATCAACCTGGAGAAAGCATTCAACAACATAAAATTGTGGAAGATGTTCAAAATCCTGAGAAAAATAGGGGTAAGCTATAGGTAAAGACAGGTAATATGCAATATGCACAAGAACCAAGATCAAGAGCGAAGTGCACAGATTAGAAAGTGTGTAAGACAGGTATGTAGTCTTTCAGCCTTGCTGCTCAGTATAATGCTGAAGAAGCAATGACAGAAATAAAAGTTCAAGGGTGGGATTAAAATTTAAAGTGAGAAAGGTATCAATGATATGATTCGCTTTTGATATTGCTATCCTGACTGAAAGTGAAAGAGAATTACATGATCTACTGAATGGAATGAACAGTCTAATGAGTATGGAATATGGACTGAGAGTAAATTGAAGAAAAACAAAAGTAATGAGAAGTAGCAGAAATGAGAACAGTGGGAATTATCAGAATTGGGGATCATGAAAATGACAAAGTTAAGAAATTCTGCTACCTAGGCAGCAAAACAACCAGTGATGGACAGTGCAAGGATGACTTGAAATGAGACTAACACTGGCAAAGAAAATATTCCTGGCCCAACATCAACCTCAGTTTGAGGAAGAAATTTCAGAGAATGTATACAGGGAGCACAGCACTGTATGGTACTGAAACATGGACTGTCAGAAAACCGGAGAAGAAGAGAACTGGAGCATTTGAGATGTGGTACTACAGAAGAAAGTTGAAAATTAGGTGAACTGATAAGATAAGAAATGAGTAGGTTCTCCACAGGGATGGGTGGGAAAGGAATACAAGGGAAACACTGACAAGAAGAAGGGACAGGATAATAGAACATCTGTTATACCATCAAAGAATAACTTCCATAGTACTCATACTAGAGGGAGCTGCAGAGGGTACAAATTGTATGGGAAGACAGATTGGAGTACATCCAGCAAATGACTGAGGACATAGGTTACAATTGGTACGCTGAGATAAGATGAAAAAGTTGACAAAGGAGAGGAATTCCCGGCAGGCCACATCAAACCAGTCAGAAGACCGATGACTCAAAAGGAGGAGGAGGAGGAGGAGGAGGAGGAGAAGAAGGAGGGAGGGTTCATATATATATAAACACAAGCTGGTCAAAGGAGACGATAAGGAAACACAGGCATAGTCCAAATCAACGAGTATTTATCTTCAGCGTCATACGAACTCACCAAAACACGGGTTACCTACAGGCTGAGGATGTCTTAAACCCAAGTCCTTAATTTCTGCAGTTGAAAATATTCCATCATTGTAGTCTCAGATGGTCACTGAATGCACAAAATAATGCTAATATTGAATGTTGAGTCTAAGGCAATGGACAATGTAATAGTATCTAGAAATACCAATAGTCTTCGATAAGTTGATTATGAGTGTTTTTGACATAAAATAAAAGCAAGAACTATTAAAACCAATTCATTTATTAATACTCACATGCTCACGATAGAAATCCAATGGGTCTTTAACACTTTGATGCTTTTTCAATTGACAACAAAGGCGGCGTGCCAGTATTCCTCGCCACCAAGCCTGAAAAAAATGCATCTGCTATAACGATGCTCAGTTCTATATTAATGTGTTGGTGAGAAGTGTACAAATCCTGGGACATGAATTCACAAGGGAGCACATTTTTTTTAAAAATGTGTCTGTATGTGCGGATGGATATGTGTGTGTGTGCGCGCGAGTGTATACCTGTCCTTTTTTCCCCTAAGGTAAGTCTTTCCGCTCCCGGGATTGGAATGACTCCTTACACTCTCCCTTAAAACCCACATCCTTTCGTCTTTCCCTCTCCTTCCCTCTTTCCTGATGAGGCAACAGTTTGTTGCGAAAGCTTGAATTTTGTGTGTATGTTTGTGTGTCTGTCGACCTGCCAGCACTTTCATTTGGTCAGTCACATCATCTTTGTTTTTAGATATATTTTTCCTACGTGGAATGTTTCCCTCAGATGACGTGACTTACCAAATGAAAGTGCTGGCAGATCGACAGACACACACAAACATTTTTCTTCGTGGCAAAGTGGATACTCTGGTGGAAGTATCACCTTGCCACGGAGAAAAATGATCGTAACCCTACTCCTAATGATCCAACTCCCCAAGACACTATCCAAATTGAACCCTGCCTGGAACAGTTCCGTCCTCCGTCACAGCGGGACCCACCTGCTCTTCCTCAAAATCACCCTCTCCAAACCTTCCAGGAATTTCTGACTTCCAGCCTTGCCTCTCAATCCTTCTTAAAAAACCTTAATCCTACTCCCAACATCACCACTGCTGAAGCCCAAGCTATCCGTGATCTGAAGGCTGACCGATCCATCGTCATTCTTCCGGCGGACAAGGGTTCCACAACCGTGGTACTTGATCGTCGGGAGTATGTGGCTGAGGGACTGCGTCAGCTTTCAGACAACACCACATAGAAAGTTTACCAAGGTAATCCCATTCCTGATGTCCAGGAGGAGCTTCAAGGAATCCTCAGAACCTTAGGCCCCCACAAAACCTTTCACCTGACTCCATCAACCTCCTGACCCCACCGACACCCCGCACCCCTACCTTCTACCTTCTTCCTAAAATTCACAAACCCAATCATCCCGGCCGCCACATTGTAGCTGGTTACCAAGCCCCCACAGAACGTATCTCTGCCTACGTAGATCAAAACCTTCAACCCATTACGTGCAGTCTCCCATCCTTCATCAAAGACACCAACCACTTTCTCGAACGCCTGGAATCCTTAGCCAATCCGTTACCCCCAGAAACCTACCTTGTAACCATTGATGCCACTTCCTTATACACAAATATCCCGCACGTCCAGGGCCTCGCTGCGATGGAGCACTTCCTTTCACACCGATCACCTGCCACCCTACCTAAAACCTCTTTCCTCATTACCTTAGCCAGCTTGATCCTGACCCACAACTTCTTCACTTTTGAAGGCCAGACATACCAACAATTAAAGGGAACAGCCATGGGTACCAGGATGGCCCCTTCGTACGCCAACCTATTCATGGGTCGCTTAGAGGAAGCCTTCTTGGTTACCCAGGCCTGCCAACCCAATGTTTGGTACAGATTTATTGATGACATCTTCATGATCTGGACTCACAGTGAAGAAGAACTCCAGAATTTCCTCTCCAACCTCAACTCCTTTGGTTCCATCAGATTCACGTGGTCCTACTCCAAATCCCATGCCACTTTCCTTGATGTTGACCTCCATCTGTCCAATGGCCAGCTTCACACGTCCGTCCACATCAAACCCACCAACAAGCAACAGTACCTGCATTATGACAGCTGCCACCCATTCCACATCAAACGGTCCCTTCCCTACAGCCTAGGTCTTCGTGGCAAATGAATTTGCTCCAGCCCGGAATCCCTGAAGCATTACACCAACAACCTGACAACAGCTTTCGCATCCCGTAACTACCCTCCTGACCTGGTTCAGAAGCAAATAACTAGAGCCACTTCCTCATCCCCTCAAACCCAGAACCGCCCACAGAAGAACCACAAAAGTGCCCCACTTGTGACAGGATACTTTCCGGGACTGGACCAGACTCTGAATGTGGCTCTCCAGCAGGGATACGAATTCCTCAAATCCTGCCCTGAAATGTAATCCATCCTTCATGAAATCCTCCCCACTGCACCAAGAGTGTCTTTCCGCCGCCCACCTAACCTTCGTAACCTGTTAGTTCATCCCTATGAAATCCCCAAACCACCTTCCCTACCCTCTGGCTCCTATCCTTGTAACCGCCCCCGGTGTAAAACCTGTCCCATGCGCCCTCTCATCACCACCTACTCCAGTCCTGTAACCCGGAAGGTGTACACGATCAAAGGCAGAGCCACGTGTGAAAGCACCCACGTGATCTACCAACTGACCTGCCTACACTGTGACGCATTCTATGTGGGAATGACCAGCAACAAACTGTCCATTCGCATGAATGGACACAGGCAGACAGTGTTTGTTGGTAATGAGGATCACCCAGTGGCTAAACATGCCTTGGTGCACGGCCAGCACATCTTGGCACAGTGTTACACCGTCCGGGTTATCTGGATACTTCCCACTAACACCAACCTGTCAGAACTCCGGAGATGGGAACTTGCTCTTCAATATACCCTCTCTTCCCGTTATCCACCAGGCCTCAATCTCCGCTAATTTCAAGTTGCCGCCACTCACACCTCACCCGTCATTCAACAACATCTTTGCCTCTGCACTTCTGCCTCAACTGAAATCTCTGCCCCAACTCTTTGTCTTTAAATATGTCTGCTTGTGTCTGTATATGTGTGGATGGATATGTGTGTGTGTGTGCGCGCGAGTGTATACCCGTCCTTTTTTCCCCCTAGGGTAAGTCTTGGGATTGGAATGACTCCTTACCCTCTCCCTTAAAACCCACATCCTTTCATCTTTCCCTCTCCTTCCCTCTTTCCTGATGAGGCAACAGTTTGTTGCGAAAGCTTGAATTCTGTGTGTATGTTTGTGTGTCTGTCGACCGGCCAGCACTTTCATTTGGTAAGTCACATCATCTTTGTTTTTAGATATATTTTTCCTATGTGGAATGTTTCCCTCATATATATATATATATATATATATATATATATATATATATATATATATATATAGGGAAACGTTCCACGTAGGAAAAATGTATCTAAAAACAAAGATGATGTGACTTACCAAATGAAAGTGCTGGCAGGTCGACAGACACACAAACAAACACAAACATACACACAGAATTCAAGCTTTCGCAACAAACTGTTGCCTCATCAGGAAAGAGGGAAGGAGAGGGAAAGACGAAAGGATGTGGGTTTTAAGGGAGAGGGTAAGGAGTCATTCCAATCCCGGGAGCGGAAAGACTTACCTTAGGGGTAAAAAAGGACGGGTATACACTCGCGCGCGCACACACACACACACACACACACACACACACACACACACACACACACACACACATATCCATCCACACATATACAGACACAAGCAGACACATTTAAAGACAAAGAGTTGGGGCAGAGATGTCAGTCGAGGCAGAAGTGCAGAGGCAAAGATGTTGTTGAATGACAGGTGAGGTATGAGTGGCGGCAACTTGAAATTAGCGGACATTGAGGCCTGGTGGGTAACGGGAAGAGAGGATATATTGAAGAGCAAGTTACTATCTCCGGAATTCGGATAGGTTGGTGTTGGTGGGAAGTATCCAGATAACCCGGACGGTGTAACACTGTGCCAAGATGTGCTGGCCGTGCACTAAGGCATGTTTAGCCACAGGGTGATCCTCATTACCAACAAACACTGTCTGCCTATGTCCATTCATGCGAATGGACAGTTGCTTGTCATTCCCACATAGAATGCATCACAGTGTAGGCAGGTCGGTTGGTAAATCACATGGGTGCTTTCACACGTGGCTCTGCCTTTGATCGTGTACACCTTCCGGGTTACAGGACTGGAGTAGGTGGTGATGAGAGGGCGCATGGGACAGGTTTTACACCGGGGGCGGTTACAAGGATAGGAGCCAGAGGGTAGGGAAGGTGGTTTGGGGATTTCATAGGGATGAACTAACAGGTCCTTAGGGGGAAAAATGACGGGTATACACTCGCGCGCGCGCGCACACACACACACACACACACACACACACACATATCCATCCACACATATACAGACACAAGCAGACATATTTAAAGACAAAGAGTTTGGCAGTACTTCTGCCTCAACTGACATCTCTGCCCAAACTCTTTGTCTTTAAATATGTCTGCTTGTGTCTGTATATGTGTGGATGGATATGTGTGTGTGTGTGTGTGTGTGTGTGTGTGTGTGTGTGTGTGTGTGTGTGTGTGTGCGCGCGCGCGAGTGTATACCCGTCATTTTTCCCCCTAAGGTAAGTCTTTCCGCTCCCGGGATTGGAATGACTCCTTACCCTCTCCCTTAAAACCCACATCCTTTCGTCTTTCCCTCTCCTTCCCTCTTTCCTGATGAGGCAATAGTTTGTTGCGAAAGCTTGAATTTTGTGTGTGTGTTTGTGTTTGTTTGTGTGTCTGTCGACCTGCCAGCACTTTCATTTGGTAAGTCACATCATCTTTGTTTTTATATATATATATATATATATATATATATATATATATATATATATGGGGGGAGGGGGGGGGTCAATACCTATATATTAAAGTCTCAAATTGTGAGAAATGTGAATAATATAGCTGCATTAGCAACAGAATGTACAAAGAAGTTAGAAAGTAATAATAATTAATGTTCTACTTGGAATAAATGCTTGAAGGTAATGTTTTGAATAGTGACACCTGTGTTACTGCACTAAAGGTAAATGTAAATATATTGCCAATATAGCACTGCTATATTGCAAATCTACCACTTTTTGTTCTAAAAAGTACACTAAGGTCTTATGGCATGAATGGCAGGGAGAACCCGTAGCATTTACTAGTGTTAATTGAGTAG
The DNA here is from genome assembly GCF_023898315.1 of Schistocerca nitens. NCBI lineage: Eukaryota > Metazoa > Arthropoda > Insecta > Orthoptera > Acrididae > Schistocerca > Schistocerca nitens. The sequence goes on along the minus strand of NC_064614.1, from coordinate 493,416,948 downwards.
CAAATATCGTTTCCCGGTTTCTTACAGAAGGTTAGATTTTAGATTAGATTTACTTTCATTCCAATTGATCTGTAGTGAGGAGGTCCTCCAGGATGTAGAACATTAGAACATGTCAGAAAAACAATAATACATGAAAAGTATTTACAACTGAAACAAATAAGCTAATGTACCTTCACAGGTCCCAAGTGCAATGATCGTCATTTCTTTTAATGAACACAATATGAAAGAATCATTTTACAAACACTAATGCGCTGAATTTAAAGAAAAAAAAGTTTTTTTTTTTATTTACAAGGTAATAAACATGTAATAGAACTACTATAATAATTATTTACAATGAACACATTACTGCACTGAAATGGTGCAGAAGTTAGATTGTACTTACACACACACACACACACACACACACACACACACACACACACACACACACACACACACCAGTTGGTTCTACTGAGAAATTCATCAATGGAGTAGAAGGAGTTAGCCACCAATAAATCCTTTAGGCTTCTCTTAAACTGAATTTCATTGGTTGTTAAGCTTTTTACAGCTGCTGGCAAGTTATTGAAAATGTGTGTTCCTGAATAATGCACACCTTTTTGTACAAGACTAAGTGACTTTAAATCCTTGTGAAGATTATTCTTATTTCTAGTATTGGTTCCATGAATTGAGCTGTTGGTTTGAGAAAGTGATATATTTTTAATGACAAATTTCATTAAGGAATAAATATATTGGGAAGCAGTAGTTAGAATCCCTAGTTCCCTAAACAGGCTTCTGCAGGATGTTCTTGAGTTCACACCACATATAACTCTTACTGCACGGTTTTGTGCCCAGGAAACTTTAGCTTGGCTGATGAATTACCCCAAAAAATAATCCCATACGACATTATAGAATGAAAGTAAGCATAGAATGCCAGCTTTATCATTTTTATATCCCCAATGTTTGACACAATTCGCATTGCAAATAGAGATTCATTAAGAGGCTTCAGCAGTTCTGTGGTGTGCTCCTCCTAGTTGAATTTATTATCACGCTGTAATACCAAGAATTTAACACTGTCCACTTCTTCTATCTGCTTGTCGTCATATGTTAGGCATATACTCATGGGTCACCCCTTACAATTTCTGAACTGCATGTAGTGTGTTTTTTCAAAGTTTAGTGACAAAGTATTGGCTAGGAACCAGAGATTAATGTCCACAAATATTTTATTAGCCAATATTTCTAAGGCTACACTTGATTTGCTATTTATTGCAATGTTTGTATCATCGGCAAACAAAACGAACTTGGCAACTGGTAATGTTACTGATGAAAGGTCATTGATATACACAAGAAAAAGTAAGGGGGCCCTAAAATAGATCCTTGTGGGACCCAACATGTAATTACTTCCCAGCTGGGTGATGCCTGATAGCTTAATACACGTCTCTTTCCTAATAACACCCTTTGTTTCCTGCCAGAGATATAAGGTTTGAACCATTTTGCAGTATTTCCTGTTACACCACAATATTCTAATTTACTTAAAAGGATATTGTGATTTACACAGACAAATGCCTTTGACATATCACAAAATATACCGGTTGCCTGCAATTTTTTGTCTAATGAATTAAGCACATTTTCACTGTAAGTGTAGTAGCCTTTTCAATATCAGAACCCTTTAGAAATCCGAACTGCTACTTTGACAGTATGTTATTTGAGATAAGATGGTTATACAGCCAATTGTACATTACTTTTTCTAAAATTTTTGAAAATGCTGGCAAAAGTGAAGTTGGACGGAAATTTGATGCTATTTCTTTATCTCCCTTCTTAAACAGTGGCTTAACTTCAGCATATTTCAACCATTCAGTAAATATTCCACTGATAAACAGCTGGTTACACAGATAGCTTAATATGTTACTTAGCTCAGAATCACATTCTTTAATTAACTTTGTTGATATTTCATCATACTCACTAGATGTTTTTGATTTTAATGATTTTATGGGGGACATTATTTCTGCTGGAGTAGTTAGGGTCAAACTGATATTATGGAAGTTGCTTGAAATGTCTGGTCTGAGCTATTCCATAGCAGCATCTACAGAACCTGACAACCCTACCTTTTCAGTAACAGTTATAAAATATTTGTTAAAAAGTTCTGCAACACTACATACATCTGTCCCCAATGTATCATTTACTCTTAATACTATTTGTCCCTCTTCATGTCTGGTTCTACCGGTCTCCTCCTCCACTATATCCCATATTGCCTTTACTTTGTTATCTGATGTGACTATTTTTCCTTGTAATATACTTGCTTTGATGTCCATATTACAGTCTTTAATATTTTGCATTCTTGTAATGTGCTTTAGCATCAACATCAGAACTGCTTCGGATTGACAGATACAGTTTTCTTTTTGTTTTACAAGATACCCCTATTCCTTGAGTAATCCATGGCTTCTTTGTAGACTTTGCTCTAACCTTTGTTAGTTTTGGGGGAAAACAGTGTTCAAATAAGGTAAGCACTTTATTAGCAAAAGTGTTATATGTTTCATTCATGCCATGAGCACTGTAAACATCAGTCCAGTGAATGTGTCCTAAAATAATCAATTTTTGGCTTATTGATTACCCTCTTGAGCTCAGATTTAACAGATTTTATATCCTGTTCAGTATTAACATTTAACAGAAGGAACTGCATGTCATGGTCTGAGAGGCCATTGACTACTGGTTTTGTAACATAATTTTGTTCATTGGACTTTTCTATAAAGATATTATCAATGGCTGTTTGTGAGCAATTGGCTACCCTAGTGGGGAACTTTACAGTGGGAATTAAGTTGAATGATAGTGTTACTAAACCAAATAAGTTCTTATTGGGAGAGTCTTTAAGGAAATCTACATTGAAATCACCAGCAACCACTATTTCTTTGCTTTTGGTTGTTAAATGGGCAAGCTTCAAGGTGGTTTATGAACAGGTTAAAGTTACCTGCAGGTGATTGATACACACTTAATATTATGTTGGATTTTTTGCGATATTCTACTTCTGTTGCAAATGCTTCCATATGCTGTTCTAGGCAAAATTTATGAATGTCTATGTTCTTAAATTTATGACAGTTCCTGATGAATGTGGCAACTCCTCCTTTCTCCATTTCTGCTCTACAAAAGTGAGATGCTAACCTAAACCCTGTAACACTTAAAAGTTCTATACCAGTGGCCACATGATGTTCAGAGAGGCAGATTATGTCAGCTGGGTTCGAGGATTTTAATTCATCTATGCAGATAATTAATTCATTAATTTTATTTCTCAGTCCTCGACTATTTTGATGCAATAAAGATAGCTGACATTTCACACTGACTGAGTTAAAATTGAGTAGAGTTGAAATATTTGCTGACTGTTGCAAATTCTTAACCAATAGCTGTTCATGCTGATGTAATAAGCTAGAATTATGTTTTTTGGTTTCTTTCTCAAACTGAAGGTTTGTCTTAGTCCTAACCTCTCTTAAAATTTGGTTTCTTTCTGTCCTTCCTACCCTAAAAAAGGGTCTTTTCTGAACCCTATAACCACTGGTATTTTGTCACTCATGACAGTGCCTCCCCCTTTAGCTTTCCTGCTATTTTCCCAACCAGTTTACCCTTCCCTTTCTTGTTGATGTGAGGTCCATGCCTAGTATAATCCCACCTATTGAGAGAATCAACAGGAACCACACCAATGTGTGACCCTGCACCCGATATAAGCAGCCGTTCCAACTCCAAATTAACACTCTTGACAGAAGAGTTCAAATGAGGTCAGTCATGGCACCCAAGAACAGATACAAACTCAACACTAGTATGTTTCGACGCTGGTGCAATCTTTGCCAGGTCACTCTATACTGTACGCAGGATCTCTGTCAATACTATTACCTGCCCCACCCACTATAACCACGGTGTCTTCCTTCATGAAATCTTTGCAAAGTGATCCTAAATCCTCTGTCACCTGCTCCAGACCAGCACTAGGTTTAAAAAAATTGGTGACCTGGTTGGTTGGTTGGTTTGGGGAAGGAGACCAGACAGCGTGGTCATCGGTCTCATCGGATTAGGGAAGGATTGGGAAGGAAGTCGGCCGTGCCCTTTCAGAGGAACCATCCCGGCATTTGCCTGGAGTGATTTAGGGAAATCACGGAAAACCTAAATCAGGATGGCCGGACGCGGGATTGAACCGGTGACCTGGTACCTGATCCTATTTTATACTGCAAAAGTTGGCCAACACTTCTTCCATGGGAACTACCTAACAACAACACTTTCTTTCTCTTTACTGATTTCCCTACATTCTTACTTTTCAATTTACTGCTGAAAGTTTGTTGTGCCCTGTCTACACCTGCAACTGCTTGAGGCTCACCAGCTTCTAACTGAAGCAACAGGTCAAATCTATTTTCCACATTCACCACGAAGCTCTTAGACAAAGTTCTAGGGCTGTTCCTCCTGTTGCCTGTTGTCAGTTCCCACCTCTCTTTACCCTTCTCCCTCCTTAACCTGTCAATATTTCCCCTGGCCTTGTCTAACTCAGCCTGATGGGTGGCAATTTTCCCCTCCTGTTCTAGTATATTCGTATCTCTACTACATATCCTATAAAACCACTGATGAGTCTCATTTACCAGGCATAAAACTAAATAAAGCAGTACATAGTGAATGTCTGTGTGGGTAATTAGCAAAGCAACTTTTCTCTAGTCCCATTGGTACAGAAAAGAGGATACTAACAACCATAACATAAGAAGTTATCCAAGTCTTTTATACAATTCCTGTTTACGATTTTGAAATCATATAATAAAATACCATTCTGATGGGATAGAATGTTATAGTTATACAGGAATTCCATTTCAGAGGGCAGGTAAACAATATTATTATTTGATTGGCATCAGAATTCCACTAGTAAAATATTTCCACAATAATTTAAAACTATAACAGAAAGTATGAACAGATTTCTATGAGGGTCAGTTTATGAAGTTCATATTCCATTAAAACATCACACTCTTCATTTAAGAAATGCATGGATAACACTGAGTGTTATAAGTGCTTCTTTTTTAATCTTTTTATTATTATTATTATTATTGTTGTTGTTGTTATTATTGCAAAATCTTTCTGAGTGGATGGATGAATGAATGCAAAGAAAACTCAAAATATGACCATAAAATAAATAGTGAGTGTGGACTATACATAAGAATGTCAACACATCCAGGGCTCTTGTCTTTTCTTCTAGTGTGCACATCCTAAACTTTTATTTATATTGTCTTATTGACTAGACTGGTGCATTTGAAGTTAACTTATGTAATATGAAACAAAGTAGGATATAGGGAATCTTTGTGGCACAACTGACAGGACAGGTGTCCAACAGCAAACTATCATGAGAAAAATAGACAGCCTCAAACAAAAAGAAGAGAAAGAACAAGGAGGAGGAAATAAATAAATAATTAAATAAATACACATTCCCCACCCCACAGAGTGGAAATGAATAAATGTGAGATAACAAAACAAAAGGGTTTTCTTTTCTGGAACACACAGCTTCAAGAAAATGTCAACAATTACATTTAATTTGCTGGTGAATGCTAGTCCAACAAAAGAAAAAGCAAAATACAGGTGGCAAAATTATTGAACCGCACACCTAATACTCTTGAATAAATTATTTGTTTGCTAACACAATGGAATTTATATTTACTTTGCCTATTGTCCTTCACAATATGATGTCATATGTAAAAATAACAGCAGTTTACATGGTGATGAATACAGCCGCAGGAAACAAATAGCATAACAATATATTTCAAGATGCACAAAATTTAATATCCACTGATTATTCTTAGGGCCCATTATAGCACACCACAAAACACAGTTAAACTACAATGAAAGTGTCAGAGTGGATGTTTTAATTTTCCACACAACAGACAGACATAATAGATTAAACGGAATATATTTAGATTGTACCTGGATCTTCACTACATATCTGACAAGTTTTGTTCTTGAGAACTTTTGACGAACAAGCCATCCTCTGCAGTGTGCTTGCAGACATACTATGGACTCAATACTTGGCTGCCGTCTGTGTAGGCCAAGCACACCCTGAAAATGAAGTCAGGATCAGTTACACGCCAACACGACTTGCGGTATCCACTGTTAAGTTGAAATATTATGAGGTTATACAACAGGCTGACAATGTGATACTGACCAAATACGCAATTTGTGATAAGCTCAATAAGAAACACTCTTGTATGCAGTGACTCTCATACACTGAAAACAGTATATTTATTAAAAAATGAAAATAGACAACAGAAAAGCTATTTGAAGGAGCTGACAAGAAAAGAAATCTGAGCAAAGTAAAACTAATCAGATAGTGTAATGCAGGATAAAGCTCCTTTCTATGATTAATATCCTAAATTTCAATACTATTCACAAAATCGTGCTAACACTTACTTACCATGAACAAAAATGTTATTTTGTACTGTGAAAGGGGTTATACGGCAATGAACGATGCAGCAATGACTGTTTAAGAAACCACAGGACCAGTTTTGCTCAGATCAGTATGACAGTACTGTTACGGGATGGTCTGATTTTATAATTATTAAAGACAAAGTATAAGAAGGGGTACATGAAGTATGTTTGGAAGTGTATTTGGTTTACATGAAATCACTAATTCATTGGTTTCACAGGCAGTCTATAATCTTCTAACAATATTATGAGGGAAATGCAATGTATGAATACAAGATGTGATACAGATCTGTAAGTAAACTAGTCTTGTCCCCTTGCCTCCATATAAAACACAGCCAATTAAATGTGACACACTGTGATCTACATGCTACAAAAGCCAGCAATTGGAAGGCCCTCTCACTGGAGCAAATGGCCATATGTCAGTGGGCTATACCCTATACATAAACGAGTGAGAAGTGCCTCATCTTATTAGCGTAGCCAGTGGGAGATTCACCATGGCTCAGTAGTTGACTTTACTATGCACAGATTATTATCAGTCACTTCACATTCTTCTTCCCATTCATTCACTGTATTCTTCAACACAGAGATAATAGTATTTAAGGAGATATTACATGAAGTCATATGATTTACAATGCTTGCTTCTTTGGCTTTTCTGTCCTACTCAACCCAACAAGCCACCTTCCTAGATGTTGACCTCTACCTCAGAGATGGTTACATCAGTACCTTCGTCCATATCAAACCCTCTAACCACCAGGAATACCTCCACTTTGACAGCTGCCACCCATTCCATACCAAGAAGTCCCTACCGTACAGCCTAGCTACCCGTGGTAGTCGCATCTACAGTGACGAGCAGTCCTCCTCTAAATATACCGAGGCTCTAACTGAAGCCTTCAGTGACCGTAATTATCCTCCCATCCTTGTACAAAAACAAATCTCCCGTGCCTTATCTTTCCAGTCTCCTACCCTCCCAAAGTCCCACAGTCGGGCCACAGAGGAGCATTCCCCTCGTAACTAGGCACCATCGGGAACTGGAGCAACTGAATTACCTTCTCCACCAGGGTTTCGATTACCTCTCATCGTGCCCTGAAATGAGAAATGTGCTACCCACTATCCTTCCCACCCCTCCCACAGTGGTATTCCGCCGTCCACCAACCCTACACAATATACTCATCCATCCTTACACAAACCCTGCTCCCAATCCCTTACCTCATGGCTCATACCCCTGTAACAGACCTAGATGCAAGACCTGTCCCATACATCCTCCTACCACCACCTACTCCATTTCGGTCACTAACATCACCTATCCCATCAAAGGTGGGCTACCTGTGAAACCAGTCATGTGATTTACAAGCTAAGCTGCAACCACTGTGCTGCATTCTATGTAGGCATGACAACCAACAAGCTGTCTGTCCACATGAAGGGCCACCGACAAACTGTGGTCAAAAAACATGTGGACCACCCTGTTGCCTAACCTAACCTAACCTAACCTAACCTAACCTAACCTAAAACATGCTGCCAAACATGATACCCCTTATCTCAATGACTGCTTCACAGCCTGTGCAATATGGATCCTTCCCACCAACACCAGCTTTTCTGAACTGCACAGGTGGGAACTTTCCCTGCAAAACATCCTACGTTCCCGTAACCCTTCTAGCCTCAACCTTCATTGGTCACTGTCCTCACCCATCCAGCCCCCTTCCTGTTCCCATTCCAGCACTACACAGCCATCATTTCACCGCCACACCCAGTCTTTCAATTTATTTTTATTTTTATTTCTCTCCTTTCTGCTACTTACCCCCTCCCTCCTCTGCACCTTCTCTCCTGCCATCCGTCTAAACTGCAACACCTCATTGTCCGCCACTCCCACCATACTATCCCTCCCCCTCTCCGTTCCCGTTCCAGCCTCCTCCTTACCCCCACTCAGTCACCACTCCCATCATGCACTGGTGCTGCCGCTCGCAGTGTAGTTTCAGCTCTCAGACTGCAGACGTGTGTGCAAGATGCATTTGCGCGAGTGTGTGTGTACATGTGTGTATGTGTGTCTACTGCTGACAAAGGACTTAATGGCCGAAAGCTATGAGTGTGCGAATCTTTTTATTGTGCCTATCGCGACTCAGCATCTCCGCTATATGGTGAGTAGCAACTTTCCTTCTCTGGTATTGTAAAATTATTCTGGGCCTCTTTAGCAACCAGGCTGGCAATTGGTTCTAATCCTGGGTTTAAATTGGCACTTGTACCACACCAAGTGCCATTAGATCCTGTTTTATGTGAATTCAAATCACTCTTGTTGCTCGCAGATGATTTGAGAAAATTTGTTTCGTTGGAAGGCAAGCGATGATTTGATACGCTTGTGAATTTGGAACAGTGAGGATCTTATATGTCTGACACAGTGTGAGGATTTGCCAAGAGGCATGAAGTGGTTGTCCCCCCAGCGTCATTCCAAAAAATGGGTTTGGCCCTGTGGACACTTATGGATAGTCTAATCCCCATATAGAAGACAGTATCAATGATCTTCAGGTAAGTAGGTCCACTAATCTATAGACCATGCATCTATAATCTATCTAACATTGCATGGAAGCCTCACGAAATGCAGCCCCTCTATACCTGTTGCTAAGGCAATTCAGGTCCATTATGTGTGGTAACCATAAAAGCCCTGCATCAATTACGAAGTTCACAAGCCACACCAATTGTTCAAAACAGAGGAATCCCTCATTTGCAAGTCAGTTAAAACCTGTCACCGCAATCCACTCCATCAATCTCTAAAGTGTGAGTAAGAATTGATTAATTACTCTTGTGGGGTTAGGAAAGAAATAAAATGCTTCTGAATAGTGCACAAAGAAGGGACATCTCTTGGGCCTCCTCACCATGGACATTACACTATTCATAACTAAAGTAAACAGAGTATCACTTAAATCATTTCTTCAAAGGATCCATTCTTCTGCTAAAAACCATCAGACATAACTTCATCAATTCCATAACTAAAAATCTGCTGAGGTACAGATTCAATGAATACAGGTAGACAACCACTGAAACTCCATCACTGGAACCAACCTGAAGTACTGAACCTCCAAGCTGTGTCACATGGCTTTCCATTTCTTTTAAAGTAGTAGCAGTGGTGGTGGTGCTGGTAGTAGCAGTAGTAATAATAATAGTAGTAATAATAATAATAATAATAATTATAATAATAATAAGTCAAGGACATGTGGCATCAGGATAAAGTTGACATTACACCAATTATACTATCAACGACAGGAGTCATACCACACAATATCCACCAGTACATCAATGCAATACAGCTACATCCAAACTTATATATACAACTACAGAAAGCTGTAATTATTGATACATGTTCAATTATCCGAAAGTTCCTAAATGCAATATAACATATACCGTACAGTTAAAAGGAAGTCACGCTTGATCAAGGTCCGCGTCACTTTCCATTTTAAACCAGACTTAATGTCTGAGAAAGTAAAGAAATAATAATAATAATAATAATAATAATAATAATCTCCCCGTGGAGGCCCGGGAAAAGAATAGGCCTCCGGTATGTTCTGCCAGTCGTAAAAGGCGACGAAAAGAACAAACCACTAATACCCCTCTTTTAGTGTGATGAGGTGGTTCAGGACAGAACTAAAGAAGCCTCGGACAAGCGCCGTCATGGTCGGGGACGACGCTTGAACCCTATGCCCGCCCACAATGGTAACGACACTGCTAGCCAACTGGAAAATGATTTAAATCCAAATAGAGGTGTTTTGCAGGATATGCTTCCTACAACCACCCTAGAAGGAAAACAAAGGCAGAGGATGAGATGGTCAGATGAAGTTAATCGACACCTCATGTTCTGTTATTACCAAGCAACAAACCTAGGAACCAATACAACTGGATACAGATCACAAGTATACCGTATTTACTCGAATCTAAGCCGCACTCGAATCTAAGCCGCACCTGAAAAATGAGACTCGAAATAAAGGAAAAAATAATTTCCCGAATCTAAGCCGCACCTGAAATTTGCGACTCGAAATTCAAGAGGAGAGAAAAGTTTTAGACCGCACCTCCAAATCGAAACAAAGTTGGTCCATTGGAATATGAGACACAATTTACGTCGAATGAATGACGATACAGCGACAGTAGTTTCGTTCGAGTCGTAAGCTTTACCAAATAGCCATTGCTGTGAGTCAGGCGCTCCGTCCGTATTTATATGATTACCCTTCCTTTTCCACGTGCTCTGTCTGGTTTGAATCGATTGCTTATTTTGCTTTGATCTGATAAGTGCCGTTTTCTTTGCAAATAATAGACTGCGTATGATAGAACATCATCTGAACGAGAGTTAGGCGAAAATTTTTCTCCGTTTGAAAATCTTTGCGGCCGCTTCTTTAGTACATCAAATTCTGCACAGAAATTAGAGTCATCTTAGATTTAAAAATCTAGACAGTTGCCGTGCTTCATTTCTGAGTGTATCACTATTAGGCATAAGAGTAATACGAATATAAACATGACACGATACGTATATCCTTCCGCGTTTGCGGTTGTCTCACTCTAGTTTCGTAGTTTATTAGGCAGACAGGATTTAAGTGAGATAGCAGCAAACACGAAAGAATACATGGCAAAATGTTTATATTCGTATTATTCTTATGGTGAAGAGAATACTGCATGTGATTCACATTTCATCAGGTTCCTATTAGCAACCATCTCTTCTCACAGGTAGGAAAAAATTCAGAACGTAGAGTTGGCCATATTGACAAACATCCTAAACAGCCTTGCCAGTCGGATTTTCGTAGTACATTGAAATTCTGCTACATTCGAAGATGAACAATATGGAATTTGTATTTACTTCATTGGATAATGTATGAAAATGCAGTGGTCGAAACTCGGGGCAGAGAAAAAAAACTCGTCTTCCACCTTTCTTTTTTTTTTAAATTTATTTACTGACGCAGATGTTTTGGCGCCAGTATTTATCTTTGTGCCTACAAAGCATGCCTGTGTAGCGCTACATACACTCCTGGAAATTGAAATAAGAACACCGTGAATTCATTGTCCCAGGAAGGGGAAACTTTATTGAAACATTCCTGGGGTCAGATACATCACATGATCACACTGACAGAACCACAGGCACATAGACACAGGCAACAGAGCATGCACAATGTCGACACTAGTACAGTGTATATCCACCTTTCGCAGCAATGCAGGCTGCTATTCTCCCATGGAGACGATCGTAGAGATGCTGGATGTAGTCCTGTGGAACGGCTTGCCATGCCATTTCCACCTGGCGCCTCAGTTGGACCAGCGTTCGTGCTGGACGTTCAGACCGCGTGAGACGACGCTTCATCCAGTCCCAAACATACTCAATGGGGGACAGATCCGGAGATCTTGCTGGCCAGGGTAGTTGACTTACACCTTCTAGAGCACGTTGGGTGGCACGGGATACATGCGGACGTGCATTGTCCTGTTGGAACAGCAAGTTCCCTTGCCGGTCTAGGAATGGTAGAACGATGGGTTCGATGACGGTTTGGATGTACCGTGCACTATTCAGTGTCCCCTCGACGATCACCAGTGGTGTACGGCCAGTGTAGGAGATCGCTCCCCACACCATGATGCCGGTGTTGGCCCTGTGTGCCTCGGTCGTATGCAGTCCTGATTGTGGCGCTCACCTGCACGGCGCCAAACACGCATACGACCATCATTGGCACCAAGGCAGAAGCGACTCTCATCGCTGAAGACGACACGTCTCCATTCGCCCCTCCATTCACGCCTGTCGCGACACCACTGGAGGCGAGCTGCACGATGTTGGGGCGTGAGCGGAAGACGGCCTAACGGTGTGCGGGACCGTAGCCCAGCTTCATGGAGACGGTTGCGAATGGTCCTCGCCGATACCCCAGGAGCAACAGTGTCCCTAATTTGCTGGGAAGTGGCGGTGCGGTCCCCTACAGCACTGCGTAGGATCCTACGGTCTTGGCGTGCATCCGTGCGTCACTGCGGTCCGGTCCCAGGTCGACGGGCACGTGCACCTTCCGCCGACCACTGGCGACAACATCGATGTACTGTGGAGACCTCACACCCCACGTGTTGAGCAATTCGGCGGTACGTCCACCCGGCCTCCCGCATGCCCACTATACGCCCTCGCTCAATGTCCATCAACTGCACATACGGTTCACGTCCACGCTGTCGCGGCATGCTACCAGTGTTAAAGACTGCGATGGAGCTCCGTATGCCACGGCAATCTGGCTGACACTGACGGCGGCGGTGCACAAATGCTGCGCAGCTAGCGCCATTCGACGGCCAACACCGCGGTTCCTAGTGTGTCCGCTGCGCCGTGCGTGTGATCATTGCTTGTACAGCCCTCTCGCAGTGTCCGGAGCAAGTATGGTGGGTCTGACACACCGGTGTCAATGTGTTCTTTTTTCCATTTCCAGGAGTGTATATTCGACAGCAGAAGTTAGTTGTAGCGGCACCTACCAACATTTTTCAGAACTTCCGCTTGCTTTGCACTCGATTCTAAGCCGCAGGCGGTTTTTTGGATTACAAAAACCGGAAAAAAAGTGCGGCTTAGATTCGAGTAAATACGGTACACAACATTTATTACCAGATACCCAGAATTAAAATTTTTAACAGAACAACGACTAGCTGATCAGATCCGTGTAATAATCAAAAATAACAGGATACCCCAGTCAGAATTAGAAAACATCAAACAACAAGTACAACAAATACTGGAACAAAATAATGTGCAAACAGAAGAAGAAGAAAATAGAGTAATGGACTCAAACATCCCACAGCAAACAAACAAAGAACAACACGCATCAATTAAACAATCAAAGGAAAACGAAATCTTGCGACAGCCACCAGAACGAGCACAAATAGAACACGAAGTGACACACATGTTAGATATAGAAGAAAAATTTCAGCTGACATATATAGAATACAAAGACACAAATACAGACATTAGACCATTCTTGCATAGACTGCCAAGTAACCCACAAGTCGAAACAACAATAACAACTATCAACACAATCATACACAACAAAATAAATGAATATACAACTATGGAAGAGATACAACTACTGGTTTATATAGGAGCACACTAGGCAGAGATCAGAACCAACCAACACACAGAAGAAACCCACAAAACCAGCATGGCAACACAGGCTACAGATCAGAATAGAAAAACTGAGAAAGGACATCGGACAGCTAACACAATTTATAAGAAATGAAATGTCAGAAAAAAAACGAAAAACGTTAGGTAAAATCTCACAACAAGAAGCGATAGAGCAATTAGATGAGAAGAAGCAGAAATTACAAGCATGGGCCAAACGACTTAGGAGATACAAAAAAAGTGAAAATAGAAGGAAACAAAACCAAACATTCAACACAAACCAAAAGAAATTTTACCACACAATAGATAACACACACATTAAAATAGACAATCCACCAAACATAACAGACATGGAACACTTCTGGAGCAACATATGGTCAAACCCGGTACAACATAACAGGCATGCACGGTGGATACAAGCAGAAACAGACACATACAAGATGATACCACAAATGCCTGAAATGATAATTTTGCAACACGAAGTCACCCAAGCTATTAATTCTACTCACAATTGGAAAGCCCCTGGAAAAGATAAAATAGCAAATTTCTGTCTAAAGAAGTTCACCTCAACACATTCACATCTAACTAAATTATTTAACAGTTACATTGCAGACCCATACACATTCCCTGATACACTTACACATGGAATAACTTATCTGAAACCTAAAGATCAAGCAGACACAGCAAACCCAGCTAAATATCGCCCCATAACATGCCTACCAACAATATACAAAATATTAACTTCAGTCATTACACAGAAATTAATGACACATACAACACAGAACAAAATTATAAATGAAGAACAAAAAGGCTGTTGCAAAGGAGCACGAGGATGTAAAGAGCAACTGATAATAGATGCAGAGGTGACATATCAAGCTAAAACTAAACAAAGGTCGCTATACTATGCATACAATGATTACCAAAAAGCTTTTGATAGTGTACCCCACTCATGGTTACTACAAATATTGGAAATATACAAAGTAGATCCTAAATTGATACAGTTCCTAAACATAGTAATGAAAAATTGGAAAACCACACTTAATATCCAAACAAATTCAAATAATATCACATCACAGCCAATACAGATTAAGCGTGGAATATACAAAGGAGATTCATTAAGTCCTTTCTGGTTCTGCCTTGCTCTGAACCCACTATCCAACATGCTAAATAATACAAATTATGGATACAATATCACTGGAACATACCAACACAAAATCGCACATTTGCTATACATGGATGATCTAAAACTACTGGCGGCAACAAATCAACAACTCAACCAATTACTAAAGATAACAGAAGTATTCAGCAATGATATAAATATGGCTTTTGGAACAGACAAATGTAAGAAAAATAGCATAGTCAAGGGAAAACACGCTAAACAAGAAGATTACATATTGGATAACCACAGTGACTGCATAGAAGCGATGGAAAAAACAGATGCCTATAAATATCTAGGATACAGATAAAAAATAGGAATAGATAATACAAATATTAACGACGAACTAAAACAAAAATATAGACAAAGACTAACAAAAATACTGAAAACAGAATTGATAGCAAGAAACAAGATAAAAGCTATAAATACTTACGCTATACCAATATTGACCTACTCATTTGGAGTAGTGAAATGGAGTAACACAGACCTAGAAGCACTCAATACACTTACACGATCACAATGCCACAAATATAGAATACATCACATACATTCAGCAACAGAAAGATTCACATTAAGCAGAAAGGAAGGAGAAAGGGGATTTATCGACATAAAAAACCTACATTATGGACAGGTAGACAATTTAAGAAAATTCTTTATAGAACGAGCAGAAATCAGCAAAATACACAAAGCAATCACTCATATAAATACATCTGCTACACCACTGCAATTTTATAACCACTTCTACAACCCTTTAGATCACATAACATCAACAGATACGAAGAAAGTAAATTAGAAAAGAAAACACTACATGGCAAGCACCCGTATCATCTAACACAGCCACACATTGATCAAGACGCATCCAACACATGGCTAAGAAAAGGCAATATATACAGTGAGACGGAAGGATTCATGATTGTAATACAGGAGCAAACAATAAACACCAGGTATTACAGCAAGCATATTATTAAAGATCCCAATACCACAACAGATAAATGCAGACTTTGCAAACAACAAATAGAAACAGTAGATCACATCACAAGCAGATGTACAATACTAGCAAATACAGAATACCCCAGAAGACATGACAATGTTGCAAAAATAATTCGTCAACAGCTTGCCTTACAACATAAACTTATAAAACAACACGTTCCTACATACAAGTATGCACCACAAAATGTACAGGATAATGATGAATACAAATTATACTGGAACAGAACCATTATAACAGATAAAACAACGCCACATAACAAACCTGACATCATACTCACCACTAAAAAGAAGAAATTAACACAACTAATCAAAATAATCATACCCAATACAACAAATATACAAAAGAAAACAGGAGAAAAAATTCAAAAATACATCCAACTGGCTGAGGAAGTCAAGGACATGTGGCATCAGGATAAAGTTGACATTATACCAATTATACTATCAACTACAGGAGTCATACCACACAATATCCACCAGTACATCAACACAATACAGCTACATCCAAACATATATATACAACTACAGAAATCCGTAATTATTGATACACGTTCAATTACCCGAAAGTTCCTAAACGCAATGTAACATATACCGTACAGTTAAAAGGAAGTCACGCTTGATCAAGGTCCGCGTCACTTTCATTTCGAACCAGACCTAAGGTCTGAGAAAGGAAAGAAATAACAACAACAACAACAACAACAATTTCCAACACACTACTGTCTAGGAAGTGATGACCATTCATATAGCTGCCTCCTCCTCCTCCTGGGTCAGTGTGTCAGCAGTGCCTCAGTACCTTTTGAACCCACACTTTATTTTGTTTATCATATTATGAAAACAAATGCATATACACATCATCTGTGGACATATGTGCACAAACACAATCTCATACAGTCTTATGTCTCCAGATCTGGTTCCCTGATCCATTCAGTTGTTTTATCTGATGCATGGCAAATGTCCATTATCATTCCTTTGTCTGCTCGAAAAGTATGGTCAGCAACGATATAAAGGATTGGCTGTAAGGAGGCTCCACAGTCACAGTCTGCAGAACGAGCCCATCCCTGCTTGTGTATTTGATAACCACGTCTACCTTGGCCAGTTCCAATTCAGTTCATGATCCTCCATTGATAACTGAGAAGGTTGAAACCTCTTATCTGCGTACAAGGGTTCTCCATAAAATGCTTGTTAACTGCAGATAACTGCTTCCAATGGATTTTCTATGAATGGCTGTCACTGAAAGAGGATCTAACAAGGTTGGTTGCTGTGCACCATGACAGTTTACTAAATTTAAAGCACTGGTGTTCTGCATGTGCAATATCTCGATGAATGGGTAGCTGAGAGTTCTTTTGAATGTTATTCCAAACCTTCAGGAGAGCTTCTGTTCTTCTTAGAGCTGGAGGTGGGATACTGTTGAAAACAAAAAGCCATGGAGTGTTTTTACTCTGAATATATCCCATAATCATTCACAATGCCTGATTAAATTGCACAGCTACCTTCCTGGTGTGAGCACTATTGATCCAGGTCGAACACCAGTACTCGGCAATAGATTATGATAGGGCTAAGGCTGTTTATCTTAAAATATGAGATTTCCTCCCCATGAGGCACCAGCATATTTTTGAAGAATCTTTATTGTTTTAGCAACTACATTTGAAAGATTCTGGTTGTAAGTTAAGAGTGCCATCTAATGTTATTCCTAGATATTTTGGTGTACTGCAGCACTTGGCAACACTTCGCCTCTAAATCTGACTTCTGGTTTGTACCTTGCCAGTCTAATGTGTAGCTGAAATGTAGATATCACTGTTTTCCAAGGATTTGGGTGAAGGCACCATTTTTTGAAGTACATATCCCAGATTTTCATATCACTGGATAAAGTGGTTTCAGCATCAGAAAAGTTAGAGCTCTGGACCACCAAAAAAATGTCATCAGCATAAATAAATTTCCTTTAAGGTGTTTCCAATAAGTCTTGCGTGTACAGATTGAAAAAAAGGGAAGCTCAAACAGATCTTTGACATAAACCTTCATTCAGTTTAAATGTTTTGCTTCTGCCTTTGTCAGAATAGATCTGAAAGTATATATTGCTTAGAACGTGGTTAAGTAGTTCCGTAAGTTTATGGTGTGGGATAACACTCAAATTTCAAGGAAGTCCTTCTCACCAAACAGTGTTGTAAGCAGCTGATAGATAAAAAAAAAAAAAAAAGTCAGATACTCTTATCGACTTCTTCTCGAACCCATTTTTGATATAAGTAGCGAAAGAGAATATCTGATGGTTACAACTTCTCCATGGTCTGAATATCACTTGTTCTGCAGGTAGGTTTTTGTCGACTACTTCAAAAATTCTATTGTACATCAGATGCTCAAGGAGTTTGTATGCGACAATTAGAAGTGCTACTGAATGATAGTTTTTGCTATTGTGGGATATTTATTTGGTTTCAGTATCGCTAATACTTTTGTTTTCTTCATCAGGGGTGGAAGATTTTTGGTTTGTAAGGTATCTGAGAAGTAGGCAAGTCATTTTGCTGAACTAGAAAGTCAAGCTACAGTGTCTCAAATCCAGCTGCTTTTCCAAGTTCCATGCTTTTGATTTAATCCTTGGTTTTCTCTTCTTAAAATGGAATGCCGAGTTGAGAAGTATGTAGAGCAGCTCCTCTTCTGGTATTCAACTATAATTTTATATCCCTTTTGGTTTCGTTGTCTTTTGTGTTCTTGGAAATTCATACTAGGTGTTTAGAAAACAATTCAAATTGATGGCGGTTTTTGATCTTTTGGTTGCAGGATTTGATGAATCTAGTTTACTAATGACAGACCAGGCTTTCCTATTAAAGTGGGTTAAACTAAGGATTCTACTATTTCATATCATATCTTTCTTTGACCCTCATTCAAGGATAGAAGGAGACTTCTTGCATTGTCAAAGTTATGCTCTTAGTACTTTGTCATTCACTTCACTCCAACCAGGCATGTATTGAACCCACACTGACAATGGCTAAGAACTACTTGGCCTCTAGTATTAACACCAAGTTATGGTTGACCATTTGCTATAGAGTTTTCCTACACAGTTCATTAGGGAGATGCTCTTGTAACTACATATGTGTGTACTTTTTCCTCGGTTGCCTCCCTCCATGAATCTGGAAGTAGATGAAATGTGTGTGGCTGCTGGTGTCGAGGATAAGCAGCTCACAAGACATATGGCTCTCTGAAGCTTGACCATTCGGGCAGTTGTAGGATGAGCTCTGTAGCAGTCTGTATGTGTTAATGTTTCCCTGGAGGAAAGAGTCTGGAGGAACCACCAAGCTCCTTATTCAAGTCAGTCTTCATAGTTCATAAGTGTCTTTAGAAATGTCATCATATCCATTACATAAAACTAGTGCTGAGTGGTCAGAGCACTTTAAAATCAATTTTTCCCCTTTTTAACTTTTGGTATTGACAGCAGTGATTCCACTATAGCACAGACACATGTAAATTTCTCACTATCTTTCATTGTGTAGGTGTGACCTGGCATGGGATTCATTGGTTGCTTGAAGGAAGAAAGCTGCACTTAGCTACTGCGCTTCAAAGAGGGCTTTTGTAGATGAAATTTTTGTTGTTCTTTGTTATTGGTCTCAGTCTGCATCAACACACTAATGTTTTGTAATGGCTTCACAAGCTGCAACATAGTTACAACTCATTCAGTGATCCAGAAAGTGCAGAATAAACTCCTTTATTTCCATATATTATCATAAAATTTTTTGGTCCTTAGTCGACAGGTTTTTATGAGTGATGACCATCTTTGAAAAACCAAATACAACTAATGGACAGTCTACATCTTAAAACTATAAAATACACCTAATTGAAAGCATTTCTTCTATACATGTGGAACGCATGTACTTGAAACATGACAAAGCATACCCATTTTAAAATGCATCCTACTTTAATTAAGCCATAGCGGTACCATCAAAAAGGACCCCCAAAATCAGTTTAGCATCATCACATATTTAAAATGTGTATTAACCAGGCCACAGAGCCATTCTGTTTACAGTGCTACTGTTCGTAATACACTGTGGTATAGTAGCCATAAAAATGTCTTTGTATTCAAAACTTTTTGGATCTCACTACTGGAGGCCTCCACATTTTTTTATGAGACAGTGCGTACAGAATTTCTGCGTTATTAAATTCGGCATTTTTTCCTCAAGAGTTGGAGGTGAGAAGTTTTTCTGTACCCTTATCATCTACAAATGAGTAAATGTGTTGGCAATTAGTATTATTTTAAATGTTATGCTTTTAAACATTGACAGGTGAGTATTTTTACACACATTATGTCATGCTTTAATATAAGTATTTGTTTCATGTTATATTATTCGTTGAGCATGTATTGTTTGTACTATTTTTCGAGGTACTCCTTGGGTGACATGTAGACGTCTTTAGGTCACATCAAGTGCAACATAGTGCTACAAACACAGCACAGACTGCTTAAGGAGCTCCTCAGAATCTAGCAAGATTAGAGTCATCAGAAAGGAAATAAATAATAATGGAAATTCCTACTGAAAAATATTTATATTTTGATTTGGTTTGCTTTCAGACTCTGATCTAACATGATTTCTGTAACTGGACATGTAATAAATGTTCATCACTCATAACAGTTGAAGTTCATTCCAAGAGTAGAGACTGGAGAAGAATTAATTAATAGCATATCAAGATTGAAACTATATCAAACAATGGAAACTCCAGATAGGAATATCAAAAATGTAGGAAAGGATACATTGCTACTTACCAGAAAGATGACACATTAAACTGCAGACAGGCACAATTAAAAGACACTTAAATATAAGCTTCCAGCTACAGCCTTCATTAGAAAAAGAGAAACACACCATTCACTTACACACACACAAGCACACCTCAGACACATGACTGCCAACTCCGGCAGCTCAGGCCAGAATGACATTAACAGCTGAAGGCAAGACAGGTGTGACCATATGACATTTTACAATTTTATAACAAAGCAAAATCTGACCTGTATATCCTGTACTGTGAGGTAGCAACATTTCTGATATTCTTCGGTTGGTGGTTGCCATGTAATCTGCTTCTTATCAAGATTGAGAAAGACACTGTGGCCACTGTGTGTGACATGCTCCACCCAGGGTGACAGAGACTTCAGGGACTAAGAACAGGAATAACAACTAAGGTAATTTTATGCTGTAATTCCTTGTAAAAATCAATATAAGACAATGTCTAAGAACATTACACTACAAAAAACTTATTTTTGGCAGACAGGAACTGTAAGCAAAGATTTCAAAAATGTAATTGTATGTTGCAAATGGTATCACATCAGTTTTATCTCTCTGAAGATATATCATTATTTTTGTTCTACACAACATTATACATAGTTTTCTTCAATTGATTTTCTTGAGTTGATTCTGAGATCAATATCCAGCTCAGTGGACTAATGATTAAGTTGGAAGAAGAAAATCACTGCATTAGTTACAATATCGTGAAAAGGAACATTGCTACTCAACATATAGCGGAGGTGCTCAGTATCAGATAGGCACAATAAATAGACTGTCATAAATACAGCTTTCGGCTAGTAAGGCCTTCCTCAAAATTAGATGACAAACACACACATGCACACTCATACAAATGCATCTCAGACACATATGACTGCAGTCTCAGGTAACTGAGGCCACACGAGGGGAGCAGCAACAGTGTAAGAAGGTGAATGGCGAATGGGTGGGGGTAAGGAGGAGGCTGCGGCATGGGGAGGGGGAGGGATAGGAGGGTAGGGGTGGCTGACAGTGATGTGCTGTTGGGGAACACGCAGGGACGAGGCAGAAAGATGGTAAGACAGCTTTGTGCAGTCAGGAGATTAGACAGAGGGCAGCGGAGAGATTGGGGGGGGGGGGGGGGGGGAATAGCAGAAATGATGAGAAGTAGAAAGACTGGGTGTGATTGAGGAATCAGGGCTGTGTAGTGCTGGAATGGGAACAGAGAAGGGGCTGGATGGTAGAGGACAATGACTAACTAAGGTTAAGGCCAGGAGGATTACAGGAATGTAGGATACATTGGAGGGAAAGTTCCCACTTGCGTAGGTTCAGAAAAACTTATGTTGGTGAGAAGGATCCACAAGGCACAGGCAGTGAGGAAGTAATTGAAATGAAGGAGGTCATGTTCACAGTGTGCTCATCAACAGGTTAATCAACATGTTTCTAGGCCACAGTTGGTCAGTGGATTAACTTGTAGATCACACGACTGGTTTCACAGGTAGCCCTGCCTTTGATAGGACAGGTGATGTTCATGACCAGACTGGAGTAGGTAGTGGTGGGAGGATGTAGGTGACAGGTCTTGCATCTAGGTCTATTACAGAGGTATGAACAATGAGATAAGGGTTTGGCAGCAGGGGTTGTGCAGGGATAGATGAGTATATTGTGTAGGTTCAGTGGACAGCAGAATACCATTGTGGGAGGGGTGGGAAGGATAGTGGGTAGGACATTTTTCATTTCAAGGCATGAGGAGAGGTAGTCGAAACCGTGAAGGAGAATGTAATTCAGTTGCTTTGCTCCAGTCTCACTGAAGCCTTCACAAACTGTAATTATCCTCCCACTCTTGTACGTACAAAATCAAATCTCCTGTACCTTGTCTTTTCCGTCTCCCACCACTTCACAAAATCCCACTGTCTGGCCACAGAGGAGCATTCCCTTCATAACGCAGTACCACACAGGACTGGAGCAACTTAACTACATCCTCCACCAGTGTTTCGATTACCTTTTGTTGTGCCCTGAAATGAGAAATGACCTACCCACTATCCTTCCCACCCCTCCCACAGTGGTACTTCGTTGTCCACTGAACCTTCACAATATACTCGTCCATCCCTACACAACCCCTGTTGCCAACCCTGTACCTCATTGCTCATACCTCTGTAATAGACCTAGATGCAAGACCTGTCCTACATATCCTCCCACCACCATCTACTCTAGTCCAGTACAAACATCAGCTATCCCATCAAAGGCAGAGCTACCTGTGAAACCAGTCATGTGATCTACAAGTTAAGCTGCAACCACTTAACTGCATTCTATGTGGGCACGACAACCAACAAGCTGCATGTCAGCATGAATGTACACTGACCAACTGTGACCAAGAAACATGTTTATTAACCTGTTGATGAGCACACAGCGAACATGACATCCCTCATTTCAATGACTTCTTCACTGCCTGTGCCGTGTGGATCCTTCTCACCAACATCAGCTTTTCTGAACCTACGCAAGTGGGAACTTTCCCTGCAATATATCCTACGTTGCTGTAACCCTCCTGGCTTCGACGTTCATTAGTCATTGACCTCTTCCAACCAGCCCTTCTCTGTTCCCATTCCAGCACTGCACAGCTCCCACTCCTCCATTGCACCCAGTCCTTTTACTTCTCGCCTTTTCCACTATACCCCCCCTCCCTCCCCACCTTTCCCCTGCTCTCCGTCTAACCTCCTGATGGCACGTAGCTGCCCTACCCTATTTCTACATTGTCCCTATGCACTCCCCAACAGCACATCACTGTCTGCCACCCCTACCTTACTATCCCTCCCCTCCTCGTCTCAGCCACCTCCTTACCCCCACCCTGTTGCTAGTCCCATCATGCACTGGTGCTTCTGCTCGTAATGTGGCTTCAGTCGCCTGAGATTGCAGACGTGTGCGAGTTGTGTTTGCGTGTATGTATGTGTTTGTCATCTAATTTTGACGAAGGCCTTACTGGCCGAAAGGTATATTTACTTATTTACTTACACGTCAAGTTCTATAGGACCAAATTGAGGAGCAAATCTCCAAAGTCATGGAACATGTCAGAATACTTAGACTCATGAACAGGGGTTTATGACAGTCTTTTTGTTGTGCCTCTCTGCGACTCAGTATCTCCGCTATATGGTGAGTAGCAACTTTTCTTTTCACAATATTGTTGCATTCCATCCTGGATTTTCCATTGTTTGACAAAGACTTCTCATTTTTAGGCACTGTTTTGAAGAAGACAAATATGGTTATTAAACCAGCATCATGTGTGTTCCAAGGATATCTAATTCTTGCAACCCCCCCCCCCCCTCTCTTCCAAAATACAAAGACGTGCATAAAGGTGGTTAAATGCACGTAATATCTTCAGCTAATGACTTTGATTACTACAGGATGATAAACACCAAACAAATAATAGACATGTCAACACTTTCTGTTTTGTAAGAGGCTTCATTCCAGTTACTCATTTCAGAGTAAATTCTTAGTAGTACTTTGATAGTCCTTTGCATATATAATAACAGTAACATTAGAAAAAGTCAGTACATTTTGAATTTCATACCTTTCTGAAACCAAGATCCCGAAGCCTTTCAAAAGCATGATTGTTTCTCAAAATAATGCTTGCATCTGTGTCCAAGCCTGATTTTGCTAAAAGACTAGATGCTGTTTTAGCATCACCTCGTCGTACAGCAGAATTCATCTCCAACAACCAATGGCATACTGTAAGTACATGATCACACACAGAAAAACAATTTAAATCTAAAGAAACTTAAACACTTTCCATATACTCCATAATGTAATACACTGAAAAATACAGCTTACAAGTGTTTATTCTTCTCTGCACAAGAAGAAAAGGGAAACACGTAAAGACACTAGAAAATAATCATTCAGCTAGATTGTTACACGAGATCCATAAAACAGAATGACAGGAGGGAATAAGAGAGACAGGAGAAAAGTTAACACTATGGTATAAGAGGTGGTCTCTAAAAGGTAAGGAAGAAAGGACACTGTTGACAGAATAAAGAAAGTGAAGTTTGAAAGAACAGTATAAGCAAAAAAAGGAGCGGAAAAAGCTAATGACTTGATAGAGTAAAAAAGCGTATTCATAAATAGAATGTACAGCAAAACAAGATGAGAGAATAATAAAATAAAACTGAATATATGTGGAGAGAGAAATGAGAGGTACGAGACAACGAGGAAACAAGAAGTTCAAGATCTAGGCATTTTTGTGGTGGTAAAGGTTTTCTTTATTTTTAAATTAAATTTAAATGACATCAAACAATTAATATTAATATGACACTGGAAAACCCTAGATGAAAAGCACAGCGTAGGATCAACTGTAACCATTTGTTGCATAGTTGAGACACTGTGTGGCTGACAAGCACACGAACAAGATTAGAAACATTGCTGACCTTATGCACACACGGCCACATTATTCTTGAGACTGTCTTTGTTGCATGTGGCGCTTGATACATGGAAGAGTGGATTGAGGAATAAGGGGAGGGGGCAGATGGAACACACAGGTGGATGTGGGTGTGGACAAAGGGTAGCAGAGACTGGTGCTTGGAGAATCGTTAAATTGAAGTATGTATTGTACGGATAATTATTCTTATCTACATAATTCAGAGAACCTGGTATTAGGAAAGGGGCAACGGTGGTCCAGGCGGCATGGGTTTTGAGGCACCCCTTGAGGTTGAGTGTTGAGCTCAGTAGCATGTTCTGCAACTGGTTGGTTAGCTTTGGCCCTTGATCATTGTTTGGTAGTTACCATTCATTCAGGTGAAGAGCTGGTTGGTGGTCAGTCCAAAACAAGAGACTGTATAGATGTCACAGCAAAGTTTGTATATGATATAACTTCTTTCAAAGATGGCCATGCTTCTAATAGGGTAGGATGTGCCTGTGATGGACTATGGTGGTTCATGGGGGTGGTGGAGAATTAGTGGCATGTGATGATTTAGAACAGGAGGTCTACATCTACATCTAAGCCTGTACTCTGCAAGAAACCACACAGTGGGTGGTGGAGGGTATTTCTGGTACCACAATATGAGCCTCAATAGTCTTTGATGTACATGGGTACACAGCCACTGTGAACTTCTTGAGCGAAGTAGGAAAATGATTTCCCCTAAAGATATATGAGCCCACCCTTCCTTGTTCCATTTGTGAATGGCATATGGGAAGAATAAGTGTTAGTAAACCTAGAGCTAATGCTCTAATTTCTTGGATTTTCTCACTGTATTCGTTCTGTGAAATGTATAAGGTAGGAAGTAATACAGAACAATGCTAGATTTGTCGGATCATACTCTTGTGGAATTTCAATGGTAAATCTCTCTATGATGCACAATGACTCTTTTGAAGCATTATTGATGTTCGGTGGGCAACACTGTTATGCTCTCTTGCTGATTAAACAGTCCCAGGATGAAATACGCCACTCTTCATTGGATCTTGTGTATCTCTTCCGTTAATCCAACCTCGTTATGGACCCACACTGATGAGCAATACTCAAGGACCACTCATACAAGCATTTTGTAAGCCACTTCTTTCGTAGATGAATTACATTTCCTTAAGATTCTTCCTACAAGTATCAGACTGGGATTTGCTTTTCTACTCTTTGTTCTATGTGAACATTCAACTGAATTCAGTTTTGGATGATTGAATCTGTTATTTGAGTTTTCTCTATTATCTTCCATTTTTGTATGGTCACTGAGGGACTGGATAGATGATTTTGATCTTCATACTGATTTTACATAGACCCTGATTTTCTTATGATGATGGTTCTCCCCCACGTCTTACAACCTTACTTGGAACAGACTTGTCTGAACTGTACTAGGCAAAGCTTTTAAATTTTAATTTTATCCATTTGCACTCCACATCATTGTTCTGAGAACTGAATATTTGATGTTAAGTACTCAGATAATCAGCAATTTATAACCTGTCAGTCTTGGTAGGAAAAGATATTTTCCTACCTTTTGTAACATTCCTTATGGCTCCAACTGCAGTTTGTGAACTAGGTTTGGAGGGTACTGCATGTCTGTGAAGGCCTGAATAAGACCTACAGCATATTAGATAAGGGACTGCTCATCACTGAAGGTACCTCCAGCATGGGTGGCCAGACTTTATGGGAGCCTCTTTAGTGGGGAAGGGAGGGTCCTTCTCTGCTATCTACTAAACAACATTGTAAAATGCCACGTGGCAATGAGGAGACAAGGTGGGTGTCAGCACACGACATTAGCCTGCGAAACTTTCAGATTAAGATATAAAACCTAACATACGACACAACAAAAAGATAAATAAAAAGACAAATAAATAAAGCTTTCGGCCATTGAGGCCTTCATCAACAATACACACACACACACACACACACACACACACACACGTGCAGTCTCAGGCAACTGAAACCACACTGCGAGCAGCAGCACCAGTGCATGATGTGAGTGGCGACTGGGTGGGGGTAAGGAGGCTGTGGCGGAGGAGGCGGTGGAGGGATGCAAGGTGGGGTGGCGGACAGTGAAATGCTGCAGGTTAGACAGAGGGCAGGGGAGAAGGGGAGAGGCGGGGGGGGGGGGGGGGTTGACAAAGGCCTTAATGGCTGAAAGCTTTATTTATTTGTGACAGTCTTTTTGTTGTGCCTATCTGCGACTCAGCATCTCCGTTATATGGCGAGTAGCAACTTTCCTTTTCATAATATTGTTACATCCCATCCTGGATTTTCCATTGTTTGATTTTTGCCTAAAATAGAATATGATGGTCATAAATATGAGGTACAGAATGACATCTTTAAACAACATCAAGGCTGCATGTGCCCAGAGCAGGTAAAGGCAATTAAGTTACAAGATCAAAACAATACTCACATTGAACAACAGACTTA
The DNA here is from genome assembly GCF_023898315.1 of Schistocerca nitens. Taxonomy (NCBI): domain Eukaryota; kingdom Metazoa; phylum Arthropoda; class Insecta; order Orthoptera; family Acrididae; genus Schistocerca; species Schistocerca nitens. The sequence goes on along the minus strand of NC_064614.1, from coordinate 493,389,721 downwards.
ATTTCATCATTAGCATCACTGATTGCGTCCTCAGCATCTTCCAGCCAAAGCTCTGAACCCTTCTTCTGCCGTTTACCCTTCAAAATATTAAATACATTTATGAACAAAACAATCAACTACAGACATCATAAATTGTTTTTCACATTTTGATATTCTGTAAATTTAGAGACACACAAAGAAATCTTTTACAGCTCGAACTTTCAGCAAATTTACTTTCTGAATAGTATAATTTGTTATGTTCACTACTCATCAGTTCATTTCTGCCATGGGGAGTTGTATATGCAAGACAAATACTTTAAACAAAACTAATAATATCTAGTAATCTAGAACAGTTATAGGTTGTATGTGCTGTAAAATATGGAAAAAAAACATGTTTTTCTTGGAAACAAGGGGACTAGGCAACACAAAGAGCTTTTTTCACAAAGTATGCAGACTAGAAATTTCCCAGTTATGTATAGAACAGACAGGTCTGAAATATTTATTACATATTTTGCACACTGTAAGAAGCTGGTGTGCTGCCAGTACACATTATTGTGTGATCCTTCATATGAGAATAATGACAACAATGGCTAACACATAACAGCACAACCTACTAATCTATTCTGCAAGACCCTACAGTGTGTGGCAGGGTATAATGGGCAGCATATTTACTTTCCTCTAACAGAGTTGCATTTGTCAATAACACACAGAAAGAAAGTACATTATATATACATACAACCAAAATTTCTACAATTGTATCCTTTATGGCGACAGAAGCAAAAGGTTTCTCAATACCTATTTAAATGCATTTTATGATACGGCTCTCTGACGCATAGCGCTTTTCTTGTAGCATCTTCAACCAAACACTGACCAAACTAAGCCATAGTACAGCACACACCTTGTTTTTAACCATACATAACCTGTTCAATTATTGGGTAAGAGTCCAAGAACACACTCAATACTTAGTCTAATATGGATTTTTTAAGTGACGTTATTTGCAGGCAAGTTATGTTTCCTTAGGATTCTTCCGATGAAACTGCCCGTAATTTATTTCCTCGTGGGCCAAGATACGTCAACATTGCTGTTTAAATCACTCCAGCAGAAACTCCAAAGTATTAGGCAGTTGCAAAATATTTGAAAGACAAATCAATAACTGTCAAGCCAAGCAATATCAGAGGGTTTTGACAACTTACATGTGTTCCTTACATTCATTTACGTTGAGGGTCATCAACCAGGTTTCGCTCCAAGAGTTGATCACTGCTACACCTGTCTACAATTCAGGCAGTACAAATATTGATACATTCACTGAGCTTTACCAGTTGCGACACTGCTCTGTACTGTAGTTGTAAACTTTGTGTCAAGCAGCAGCAGCATTCAGTCTACTGCACCCTCTGAATACAGCAGCCCTAAGCCCTAACCAGTCTGTTTACTCATGTAAAATACAATTTTGGCGCCTCGAAATTCTTAATATGAATATTGTTACGGAACAGTTTATGAACTATCATGATTTTTTCTATGTAAATTCAACCCATGAGAATGTACATTTAATTACGGAAGTGGAAAAAGGTGGTATATCACAGAGGTCTTTCGAGGGAACCATTAGACCTGTTAATGGTGGATTTTGATGACTCTCAGATACATTGTAGATGGACTTATCCTGTGTACCTAGCTAGTGACTTTTCATGAGTGGTCCCTAGTTTCTGAGAAAATCGATAATCAAGTTTTATACATGCATCATATAACCATAACATCAGCCTTGTCTTGACCAAGCAAGCATAGTACAGAGGCTAATGTCCAAAAGTCCCCGGCAGCCAGACTGGCAGTACAGGTTCAAAGCCTGCCCATGTATCTACTTCCCCCCCCCCCCCCCCACACACACACACACATTCATCATATAGAATGTCAGCAAAATTTCCAAAAAGTCTTTCACTTCAGTAATTTCATTAATAAATCAGTCATTACAGCAGTAGATTATTGACTCACTGTTAATTGCATTGCCTGCTATGCTAGAACAGAATTCCAGACAGTATTTGTGATAGAAGCAACTGATATGAATTAGCCATCACAAAGCTGTTGCAGCAATGATTAGTGCTGAACAAAATGTTATGAAAGATATTTCTGCTGAACAAGTACAATAATAATATGATTAGAAACTACCGGAGTAGTGAGCAGCAAACTTTAGCTCTGGGCAAGAGAATGTGTATATCCTGTGACACAAATTAAGAAATTAAGAAATATTAAACTTCCTGGCAGATTAAAACTGTGCGCTAGACCGAGTCTCAAACTCAGGACCTTTGCCTTTCGCGAGCAAGTGCTCTACCAGCTGAGCTACCCAAGCACGACTCACAACCCGTCCTCACAGCTTCTATTCTACCAGTATCTCATCTCCTGCCTTCCAAACTTCACAGAAGCTCTTCTGCGAACCTTGTTGGGCTGTGTCTAAAGTTTCTCAGATATGTCTGTGTCAGGGAAGATAGTGACAAATGGGAAGGATTGCTCAACAAAAGTACTACAAAATTACTTTTGTTCCACTATGTTTGGAACACTTCATTGAACAATAGTGAGTACACCAAAGATTCAACTGTGATGGCCTGAAGTGTAGCATTTTTCCATGTGGTCAGTATTACATGTAGCTTTCTGCTTGGTGCGCGATAAAAAAACAAGACAGAATTCAATGCAAGTACGTTTAATGATTGCTAATTATGTACTGTAATTAAATACTAAATGAAATGCTGTACTGAAACTAGCACTATACAATTATAGTTCCAAAAAAAAAAACAATTTGATATCATATCTTGAGATACTATTGCATTAGTTCTCACAGTCGAGTTGCTGAAGTTACATGACAGTTGCCCACCAAGATGACTAATAAAATTGATTAGTCATTTATTGTAATTATTGTAGAGGAAAGGTAGTTGATACTAGGTTGATGGCCTGCTAGTTAATCCTAGTATATTGCAGCTCATAAGTGAGACTTGTGAATCATGGTTATGGTCTGGTCCTGATTTAATAAATGGTGTTGCTGCCAGTGTTGAGGAATCAATTATGACCGTAACATTCAAGGATTCAAGGAAGGACAACTGTTTCATTTGATATGACAATAGTTCAAGCTAATTTCACTAACTGATTTGGTTGAGCCACAGAGAAAAGGCTCTCATGGTCTAGATTTTATTAACAGTTGAGTAAATGGTTCTTCTTTACACTGCTAGACTACACAGACTCCTGCAAGCATATGGAAGAATACTGAAGTTACACCTATTGTCAATAATGAAACTGCTCACATTCAGTAAGGGAGCATTATTTATAACTCTGTTGTGAAAGCTCTTATGAATGGATGACATCATCTCATTATAATCTTGCTCACACGTAGATAAGCCCATAGTACATCGTATGGGAATGAATTAAGGTTAGCATTGACTGATTTTATGCATGATCATAGTATTTCAGTTTTCTCACAGTTCAGCAGGTGATACTTTTATTTTCAATTTACTGAATGCGTCTTGCTTTCTATAAACTTGTTTCAAATTTTTATCAGGAAGAATTTGGTTTAATTTAAATACGCCATGACGTCCTTGCTGCTTTCTCAGTAACAATGTAATGCTGATACTGAGCAAAGGTGGATCCATCCCATCTATCAATATCTTGCACGACACAGAATTACCTCAGACACCTTGATACAGCCCAACAATACTTCTGAATTTGTGACACACATTATACACACACTCTTGCCCTGAGCCAAATACTTCAGTAGTTTCTAATCATTTTATTGTTGTACTTGTTAAGCAGAAATATCTTTCTTAATATTTCACTCAACATTAATCATTGCTACATCAGCCTTGTGACAGCTAATTCATGTCCCTAGTAGATTCAATGAACTGGAAAGTTCAGGCACTTACATTGCCAGCAGATCCAACATGTTTCTACTATCAGTGGGCTATCCAACCAACTACTAAAATAATTTTTGGAAATACGTTAATTACAATGTTAAAAGGATCTTTCTGTTATCTCCTGTTCAATACCAACCACTCTATAAGTGGGACACTGCAATCTCCCTCTATCATCATGATACAAAGGAGAATGGTGTATTAAGCACTTTCCTAGTTTTTTCTGGAGCTTTCACTCCTCAAATAAGAGATAATATCTCATTATAAATTACTGAGTACTTCACGGCATTAAATTCGCCTCCATCATCAATACGTATTTCGTCTAGATATTAAATATTAGTGTGGGTTTTTCTGCTAATAAGCAAGAGTAATTCTACGTCCTTACCCTAAGCTTTTGTGTAGTTGACAAATATTATATTGAACTTTTTCCCCCCTGACCTCACTATAACAGAAAAAACTGATCCATTCTCTACTCCATGTGTTCTACTTTTAACTGCTTCCGAAACTCACAGGTAGATTTTTCTAATCTAACAGAACTGTTCCTTGCATGTCCCATTTACTCTGACACTGAAGTAGCTGCTTTGACTGTACTGCACATCTTCCCTTAAAATATGACAATATTATGAAAGTAATAGTTGCTACTACCATATAGCACAGATGCTGAGTCATAGATAGGCACAACGAAAAGACTGTACACACACACACACACACACACACACACACACACACACACACACACACACACACACACACACACAAATGCAACTCACACACATGATCACAGTTTCTGGTTGTTGAGGCCAGTCTGAGAACATTCATCAAGAAGTTTGGGTCTTGTGTAAGGTGCAAATACAACTCCATTTTCCAGGAAAACGTGGTAACAGCCATGCGTTGGGGGAAAACGAGCATCAGGAGAGCACCAGAAGAATTTGCTGTACCACACACAACCCTTAATGGTAAGTTAAGGAGTAAGTATAAAACCAAGGTGGAAGCACCAACAGCTTTACACAGAGAAGAGGACAAAATGGTTGTTGACCGTTTATTGATTTGTGCGAAGTGGGGTTTTCTACTGAGAAAAACAGATGTATGTAACATCGTACAGGGTTACCTCAATCACGTAGGGAAAATGTAAAAGAGATTTAAAGATCATCAGCCAGATTAGATTGGGTTCATGCACTTCTGAGAAGAAACTGCAAACAGACAGTGAAAATCAGAGACAACATGAAAGGAGATAGAGCAGCTGTTTTGAAGGAGATCACAACGGAATATTACGATTATCTTAGGGAAATGTTGGATGAAGTTTGTGACTATAATACAATTAACTACGATGAAATAAATTTTTCTGACAACCCAGGACAGGTGAAGGTGCTTATCAAAGGAGGGATGAAGAATCCCACGAGAATTTTAGACGCGTCTAAAACTATTATCAGTGTTATGATGGCAGCAGCTGCAGATGGAACATTGTCGCCCCCATTTACTGTTTACAAAAGTAAGCATCTGTATGGTACCTGGAACTGGGGGAGGTGTCAATGGGGCGGTTTACAACAGGAATATGGGTGGGTGGTTTGATATAAACATGTTTAAATCATGGTTCATGAAAATTTTGTTGCCCTATGTCATGAAATTACAAGGACCCAAATTATGATTGGGGATAACTTATCCAGTCACCTCTCGATAAGTGTCATCAAGGTTTGTGAGGAATACTACATATTACATTTGTCGTCCTGCCTCCAAATGTGACCCACCATTGCCAGCCTCTTGACTGTGCATTCTTTTGCCCCTTAAAGACGGCTTGGCGATACATGTTAGATGAGTGGAAGAAATCCAACAGAGGAGTGATGCAGAAGTCAGTATTTCCTAAACTGTTGAAAGAAACTTTGATGAAAATAGTTATGAATTCTGCAACCACGATAATATCAGGGTTTTAAAAAAAATCTGGTATTATACCATTCCATTTTGAAGAAGAGCTGCATCAGATTTAAAAAATGAGAATAACGTTAGCAGTGGTAAACCTTCCTGTACTGCATCCTCTGAAGAACATCTCCAGCAAGCCCAAGTTGCTGACCCAAATACAAGAACATCTTCAATTGTGCAAAGTGGCTGATTGTACCTCCTAGGAAAGGCATTGTGATTAAGGATTTCATCACCAGTTATATGAAGGATAGCAAGGAAAGTGTAGAGTCACAAGAATGTGAAAATATGCTGGAAACGAGGTACTCAGGCTTTGAAGTGCTCAAACCGTGTTGCTTCTCCCTCAAAGATACCACTTCAACTTCAGTCAAAACAGGAAAGCAACTACAGTTGTTGAGTGGTGCTATAGTTCTTATCACGTAACCAGGAACGAAAAGAATTCAACATTTCGTTTGGCCATGTAATAAGGAAGACAAGTGTGGGACTATATAAAATTAATTTAATGCAAAAAAGAAACACTGAAGCCACAACCTTTTTGTATTCTCAGATGTTGCAGACCCAATGGACATAGGAAAAGAACAAATTGTCAGAGATGGAGCTGATATCTTGCAAACTATGTGAGTGTAAATTCTCCAATGTTGACGTTAGCACTGCGGAGTAGGACTGACTGTAATGAAGCAAGTGTTTGAGTGTTGAGTTGGGTGTTAAAATTTTTTTATTATTCTTGCTCATATATTGAAATGTGTAGGGCTATTTTTTATTTTGTAACTACAGTAATGTTTACACTTTTTTTAAAAGTGTAAAATTTTGATAATTGTAACCTGTGTGAAAGTGTAACATTTACAATCGAGCAAAATAAATCTTATCAGAATTCTCCACGCCAAGGGGTAATGCTGATCAGTTATTTCCTTCCAATACTCATGATATATTTGCTTGTTTCGATTTTCTATTATTATCAAATTGAGAGGAAAGCATCATATAAAATTATGTAAAAATTATTTTAACGGTATGGGAAATATCAGTTAAAAACCACCAAAAAATGATCAGTATTATCCCAGTTTGCGGTACGTAAATGATTACAGCTGGAGTTTTCTGTGATACAAATGTTACTAGAGTGGCTAACTGTGTTTAGTTTTGTTACCAGGTTCGGTAGGGTAAACGAGGGGTGCGAAGAGCATCAGACACGAGTGATCACTAGGAAGAACAAAGACATGGTACACACTCATGTGGGACAGTGTTATCAGCACCTGACAGAGTTTTAAAGGGGCCTCATTGTGGGTCTCCATTTTGCAGGCTGTCTGAATCGTGCAATAACCAGATTTGTGGGGCATTCGGATGTGACAGTTGCCCGATACTGGACAGCATGGGAACACAATGGCAGGCATTCTTGTCATCAAGGTTCCAGTTGATTATGTCTGATCACTCCAAGCGAAGATCATTGTATTGCGCACGAAACACACCAACTTTTTCACACCTGCACCTGCCATACAAGAATAAGTAATGGATTCCCTGCAACATTCTACGTTTTCCCACACCAATGGCTGGAGACTAGCAGCAGCTGGACTACAGAATTACTGTTCTACATGTAGGCTGCCATTAACAGCACAACACAAATGCCCATGTTTGGAGGGAAGCATGGACTGCTATTGAATAGCTTTGCATTGTGTTTAGCAATGAATCTCAGTTTTGCAACACCCTGGCACCCTGGACATCTATCGCAGCAAGTATGGGAGTGTTCTGGGGATATGTCCCATACTTCATTGTGTTACTGCTAGCATTGTGGCTGAGTCATCGAGTTTCATTTCATGTCATGGCTATTAGTAATTGAGGGAACTCAGATGGCACAATGATACGTCACAGACATACTGCATCGTCATGTATTATCTCTGATCCGACAGTATCACTGTGCCATTTTTCAACAGGACAGTTTTTGTAGACACATGGCATGTGTCTCTACAAACTATCTCTGTGATGATGATGTACTGCTGTAGACAGCAAGATTTCCACAGCAGTTCCCAATAGAATGTGTATCAAATCAGCTCGGACATCAACTCCGTTCTATTGCTAGTATCTGGGATGTCGAGGACCAGTTACAACAGCTGTGAGCCAGCTTGCCTCATGAGAAGATACAGTGGCTTTATGACACTCATCCTAACCAAATAAGTGAATGCATCCAGGCCAGAGGGGTTCAATGTCATGCTGATCAGTGGGCTCATACTGCCAATTTCCTTGTAAATATGATTTGCTTTTATAACCGCTGGAACCCATGAAGTTCCATTTAATTTCATCCATTTCTTCTAGGTGGTTCACTTTTTTAGTTAGGGAGTATACATATTTTGATATACTGACAGAAATCAGACCCATTTGTGTTCTGAAATGTCCCATAGAAACCTGGGAAATAAACAAAGCAACCAGTCTGTGAAAAATGGAGCTTTTATTATTGTTTCTGTTAGTAATTTAGATCATACTGTCATCTCAGTAAGTGCAAACTAATGTTACATTACTGTAAAGTGTAGCAAAATGAAGTAAATATGACTTTCATGGACAACGTTTTTCTATCATTGGTGCACTTCTTAACATCGTCTCTCTTTGCTCTACTTAATATAGTAAATCTTTTATAATTATTTCATTTTGTTGTGATGATTAAATAAAAATGTCTGTTCTTGCATTACAGGTAACTGCTGGGTGACATGTGAAACGCCAATTATTTTACGAATAGTCAATATTTTCAACACACACGTTTTAATATTTTTATTTCACATTGAACAGCTGCTGCTAGTTTGAACAGAACTTAATCTGTACAGAGAATGAAAAAATCTAATGTGACAGAATGCCCACAATACTAAAAAGCAAATTCAATTCCTTGTGGACTGCTATGAAGTCTACATCGGTCTTACGCTGCTTCATTTCATACATAAATGTAATTGCTTGCATGGAAATACACGCTGTACAATGATTCATATTTTCAGTTCACCTTTTAATGGATGTAAATCCAGACATATATCTTTGTCAGATTTAAGATTTATGGAGTTTAATAACTGATCATCATCATTACTGTGCTTCTCTTTTTGTTGACTGTATCAGTTACAAAAGTAGTTAATTAGAACAACTAATATTTTGCTATGAAAGATTAGTTCACGAAGCATTACGATGTGCATTAAATGTAAGGGGTTTTACAAATGTAGTGGAACTGTTGGTTTATTGAAATTAATGTCTGACTGATCAGCAGTGAGTTCGTGAACTTCGTGTAGACCGTTATTGAGATATCTCAGATTTGTATGCAATTGGCTCTGAACACTATGGGACTTAACATCTGAGGTCATCAGTCCTAAGTATGCAATTCCCATACATATGTTCAATCATGGAATTTATTGTTGATAACACTGAAACATTAACTCAATCAGAAGCAAGTGCACCATTTATTCAGTGAGCACTAGATGAAAAAAACAATATGCATTTGGATAACACTTCCTTAAGCATTTTACGTAAAGGTGTGTACTACTCAGCAGATTTCATTTTCAACAGGCTTCCAAGCATAACTGAAAAAATTGAGTTAAATACCAAATATTCAGTTCCAAGTTGAAGATTTTCTTGTAGCATACTCATTCTGTTCTGTACAAGAGTTCCTTCTAGAAGTTGAGAAATTCTTTCTTTTATGTTATTTATTCATATAGTCTCTTACTATTTTCTTTGTTTTTTACTAATACTTTTGTTTATAAATTTTCTAATCAGCATTCTGTAAACTAAGTGCTGACTCGTTTCATTACTAAGTAGCTGTGTATCATGTGGCCCACAGAATCCGACAGACAGATAAACTCATCACTTAATGTTGTGCTTTTCTTCCAGAACAGGAGAAAAATCAATGATGAAAATTATTAAGACAACAAAAACCTTTTAGCTAGGCTCAGGGCTTGTGAAGTGAAACAGAAAAGAGTAGACTCTCACAGTCTGTTATATGTCAAAAAGTTGCTGGGATGCACATACTCTTGTCATGATTTAAAACACTGCTCTAATACTCTGTTTCTATGCACATTTTTGCTGTTGTAGGTGGGGGGGTCTGTTACAGTACAATGAGCTAGCTGCATTGTGATATCCAAATGTTCGGTTTTCATTCACTTGTAACAGCTCACAGATAAAATCATTATTATTAACAAGATATGTCAGTTGTGAATTTGCGAATTCAGCAATTTGTACTATTCATGACTGATACAGCCCTTACCTGCCCTCTCCTTGCCAAACAGTAGTTTCTTTTGGAGACATCCTGATAGCCAAAAAAGGAGCATTTCTTGGTTGTTTGTTGTAGGCTGCTTGAATGTTGATAGTATGATAGCTTCTTCTGGGTAGTAGTATCATTGGAGGGGAATGAATCAAATGTGTAATAAGTCTGTATCCAAGGAGGAGTCACTCACAATGTGAAAAGAGGCATCACTAGGAGTAGTCACAGCATGTGTTACAGAAAACTGCAAGTTGTTGCTCATGTTGGCATTGACCTCTGTTGTCTAGGTTCTCTCAGTTCTTCCTAAAGACTGGCAGAAGTGGTGAGCACAGCTGGCCTCTCACTTGTGGTGTTAACATAGCTGTTGATTTGCAGCATTATCCTGAGAATTGACCCAAGTTGCCTGGTCTGGGACCAAATGAAGGATTTAAATCAGAGATTTTGTCAATTATGTGCAGCGCTCAGTTATAGATTATTCAAACTACGTTACAGGATGAAGACTTGTCAAGTTGCCCTGGATAGGTTTGGTGTGCATTATGTACTAGAGATGACCACTCAGATGGCAGAGAACATGTGGAATGCACACAGGTGAGATGTAAGATTAGGCAAAGCTCCGAGATCTCAGTGAAGAACTCAACTTTTAAAACTGATTGGATAGCAAAATCACAGATATGAAATGTTTTCAATTCATTAAAATATTAAATGTTAACAATGTGCACATTGAAGTTCCATAAATCAAATCTCTTTTAGAAAGCTATCAACCCCTTTTTATACTGGAAACTGTAAGTTGTTTAAAGCCCAAAGTAGAAAGAGGTGACTTTTTTTTACCTGTGGAACATATATGAAAAAGACAGATCAGAGGCCCCAGGGGATGGAGTCTTTTTAGCAACAATGAGAAACATCGAGCCTAGAAAGGCCCAAGATGAAACAGTGAGAGCTCATTTGAACACAAGTAAGTGGCATCAGTAGACAGACTGATAGATGTTTCAGCTGGCCATCAAATTGAGGCATATCAATTGGAGTCTCATTGAAAGATTGCCTAAACATGATACTATATTAATATCCTGAGCGTAAAGGGGTAGTAGAGGTTGATGTTAAATTGTCATATCAACCTGCAAAGTTACAGAATGTTGTAGCTGGTAAGAACAAATAGTCAAGTAACGCAACAAACAAGCCACTATCAAAGAACTGCATTGAATAAATAACCAAGTGCCTACATGCTAAGGGCATTACACATGCCGGCTACAGACAGAACCAATGTTTGTGAGGATATTACCAAAGAGACAGAATTAACGACCATGATGATACTACAAGGACAATGGTTATCAAAAGCAAAACAGAGAGAGATTAGGATTACCATGGCATAAAAACAGACTTCTATCAATTCATGTGTGTATGGAACAGGACAGAAAATTGCTAATATTGGTACAAATGACCTTCTGCCACATACTGTACAGTAGCTTGCTGTGTACAGTTGTAGATGTAGATGATGATGGTACAGTTTGTCCTACTTGATGCTCATTCCATAAATTAGTGCATAAAAAAATCAGTTCAATGTTGTGAAGCTTCACTGTGGTATGCTCCTTTTATTCTGCACAGCCGGCCGGAGTGGCCGAGCGGTTCTAGGCCCCACAGTCCGGAACCGCGCGACCGCTACGGTCGCAAGCTCGAATCCTGCTTCGGAAATGGATGTGTGTGATGTCCTTAGGTTAGTTAGGTTTAAGTAGTTCTAAGTTCTAGGGGGCTGATGACCTCAGAAGTTAAGTCCCATAGTGCTCAGAGCTATATGAACCATATTCTGCACAGGATATCTTAGAAGATGTTAACATTCTTTCACTGTAATGTATTATTTCTTTGTGTGCACTAATGTTAATAATTCGTGTGCCTGTTAATAAATTAGCTTTCTTTACCTATTTTTATCAGTATTCTGTCAATGATACAGTGACTGATCTGTAAGTTATGGCTCAAATGGTCCTCTGGGACCTCCCCTCTTTAAAAATGGAAAAAGAAAGGAAGAACAACAGGAAAAGAATAAAAGGTTAGCAAGTTTTGAAAAACATACTCAGATCCTTCCCCCTCCCCAAATGCACACAGGTCCACAGCCTCAAGACAGTGCTTAAATGAAAACATCATCTATTGTGAGCTGTATGCTTTTCAGACTTATTTGCCATTGGCCAGTTTTGTATTTTAGGCATCATCAAGCAACATTCAGATAATCTTTATTTAACACATTGCAACACATGTGGCATGCAAATCAAGCCAAAGCCTACTGTGAAGCCACTTAAACATGCTAACATGATCTGTATCAAACAGGGACAGAAAATTTTCAATTTGTGTCAGAGAACCATACGCAACGTAATTTGAGTATGTATTGAGCAATAAATCACTGAGAATCCATATCACATCGTGTACCAAAATGAAACTTATTCTCATAGTTATGTCCACATGCACTCATCAGTTGAATCATAAGATGTGTTCTTTCTAAACTCGTATTGATATAGTTCATCTCACCTTAAGAAAATGAACATAAACAACTGCATGGTCTGGAGTAATGTCAAATTTTAGAACTGGATCCTGCAAAATGCTTATGAGTGCTTCATCATTTTCATTCTCCAGTGCTTGGTTCAGATTGTGAAGACACATAATCACTGAAATGGTTAATTTTTTATTAATGATTTGTTCAGACATTTGTAAAAACAGAAATTACAGTTAGAGAAAATATTAAACATTCAAAAATTCTGAGTTTAACAGTAATTGTGAGATAGAAAATCTTTATTTCTAAACTGACTCAGTCATCTACAACTGTTTATTCTATTGGTATTGAAGACACTATGCTGTGAAAATAAGCTTCTTAAGAGATTGTAATATTATGCTTCTGGCACAGAATTAGTTGTCCTCAACATTCATGACAGTTTGAATCCCATTCTGATGGGAAATTTTGATATGTCATGGTGTCTCAAGAATAATAATAATAGCAACAGTGAAATGAAAGAAGATGGCATGAAAATAAATAACCACACCTCCACCCCATTTCATGCTTGATGGTGCACCATAACTCATTGAAACATGATTCAGCATGAACTCTTTGGGAACAGCAATGAACGAAACTGCTCAATGTATTATTTATTTCTAAGTCCACCATGAGGTATGGGGTGGTAAATACTCATACTAATTAATCAGGAGAGGAAAAACATTTACAGGGTAAATACATGTTAGTTCCAATTATCAGTGCTACTTACAGGGTTAAAACAAATATTTAGTGTGTAATAGCTGCTGCTAAAAAAGGATGGAATTTGCATGACATTCGCCACAGGAATCACACAGTGGAAAGTCTTTTAACAATGATTGTCTGTATATTATTTCTCACTGATGAACACTTTCAATTAATCACGCAAGATTTAACATATAATTCTTATATTTCTACTGCATTACTGAATGTTTTTACCCATCAGGTTGTTGCACAGGAGAAGACTATGATCGCTTCTTCATCGTTTGTAGTATATTCAAAACTAAATAAAAATAATTTGTCACACTAGTTTACTGATGACACTAAGTACCAAAACTATCAAAGCGGTCTACACAATTTCATGTGGAACAAAAGTCGTAATGTAATTGGAAGAGTGTAGGTTACCAAGCTATGTACCATGAACAGGTACTACAATCAGCAGTTTTCGTAAGCATCACATGTTTGATGGTGGAATAATGACAAAATATCTCAGCCACATCAAAACTCAAAATATCGTTTTAAAAAAGACTTTAGTACACAGATAATTTACCTGATATGATAGTTGGAGGTCCATATTTCTGCAGTATAATTTTAAATTTCTACCAAAACTTATAGATGATTATCTACTGATCAAATTCTTCATTTAAATAATGCAGTTTTGGTTGAGGCAAAGTCAATCAAAATAGTTTCAGAGCAATGAAAACAGGCTGAGACCAAAACAACAGATTAGTTATCTACTAAAGAAATGTGAGTGAATGTTGCAGGTAAGCATCTGAATTAGTGCCAACATGGACACAAAGCAACAATGGAAGTCACAGCTGTTTCTGCACTAGAATTAAATAAAAAGGTAAAGCACAATATTTAGTTGAAAATTTACTATCTTGTAGCAGATATATTTCATTCTGTTCTGCAATCTATTATAGCTTTTACATGATTATTACTAAAAGGAAACTCATGAATGGTTACAAAGGCAACAAATTTATTTAGTCATGGAAGTGCAGAGGCTACAAATATTTTTACAGAGACAAATCCTTCACAACTATGAGACCACAGTATTGGATTTACTGCCTTATACAGAATTATTGAGCATCTATGTGGTAGTAAGCTTCTGAACCAGTAATAATTTCAAAATTCCATCTGGTAATTCACCAAACATGTAATGAAACATCTAATGAGAACACGAGTTGTGCTTTTGTGAATGAGGACATAAGTTGTGCTTTTGTCAGTGTGTGTGTGTGTGTGTGTGTATAACACTGTCGTTATCCCATCCTAGATTTTCCACTGTTTGATGAGAACATATCACTGAATAAAATTTCCTATTATCTGTCTAATTATTATGCAAACAATAAAATTACTTTGGGGAAATTTAAACTTATTTGTTTTCTAAAGTATGATTAACATTATCCTGAGCATGTGGAAATGTTAGACAGATACAGCTTTCAGTGTATCACCTTTGAATTTGAGGCAAGCTGATCTGGGTTGAGCAGCGATCTTTGCAGCGGTTGACGGGGGGGGGGGGGGGGGGGGGGGGGTAAAGGAAATGCGTAGGGAAGAAGGGGAAGGAACATCAAGATAGGGGCGGGGGAAGATTTTAGTGCTTCCTGTGGGAGTGTGCACAGACATGATGGAGACAGGCTAGTGGGCTGTTAGGTGCCACATCAGGAGGATGTGTTGTGGGTGTGCTGTTACGAGTGGAGGTAGGTGAAGCAGAGTGGGGAGGAGAAAAGTAGATAAGAGGAAAGTACTATGCAGGTGCATTGGTGAGATAAACAGCATGTGTATGGATGGAGTAGAAGCAGAGAAGGGAATAAGCAGGTGGAAATGGGTGCCAGCGAAGGCTGAGGCCAGGGGATTATGGGAACAAAAAGTACGCAGCAGAGAGAGCTAGCTCTAATCTGCACAAATCAGAAAAGTTTGTGTTGGTTGAAAGAATGTGTATGGCCCAGACTGCAAAGCAGTCGTTGAAGCCAAGCACATTGTGCAACATGGCAGGAACTGGGTGGTCCAGCTGCGGCAACTCAATCACATTCTCCATCAGAGTTCTGCTATTTCTCACCATGCTCTGAAATGAGTAATATCCTCTGCACTATTCTCCACAGCCCTCCCACAGTGATAGTCCACCACTCTCCCAAGTTACTCAATATCCTCATCTGTTCTTATTTCACCTCTGCTCCCACCCGTTGCCACATGTTTCATATCCATGCAATAGCCCTAGATGCAAGACCTGTCTCATACATCCTCCTAGTACTACCTACTCCAGTCCTGTCACAGGCATCACCTATCCCATCAAGGGCAGTGTCACCTGTGAAAGCAGCCATGTTTTCTACCAACCTACCTGCAACTCTGTGCTGCAATCTATATGGGAATGACAACTAACAAGCTATCTGTCCAATGACAACAGCCAACTTCTGGCCAAGAGACAGTGGGACTACTCAGCTTCTGCGTATGCTGCCCAAAATGATGTGCTTGACTTCAACAACTGCTTCACAGCTTGTGCCACCTCAATTCTTTCCTCCAATGCCAGTTTTCCTGAATGGTGCAGGTGCAAACTCTTCCTGCAGTATATCTTTCATTCTCTTAACCTCTTTGGCCTTAAACTTAGATGGTACCTGTCCCTCACCTGTCTATCCCCTTACCTGCTCCCATTGGTTGGTTGGTTTAAAGATTAAAGGGACCAAACTACAAAGGTCATCGGTCCCTTGTTTCGTAAAAACACAGAGCACAGTGAAACCATCCACCAGTCAGGCGAAGCACTAAAATAAAAATTCCGGGGGAAGAAAAGCCCCATGGTCAATGGTTAGACAACACGGAAAACGGAGCACAGCAACAAAAACAACATAGAGAACAAAGGCAGAAGGAATTAAAACTGCACAGCAGAGGACTGTGGCTGGCTGATCACGAAAATAATAGGATGAGCCAGCCACTCTGCAACATGTTAAAACCTCCAGCCTAAAAGTTTAGGGTGGAGTTGAATTACAACACAAAACAAAGTAAAAGATACAGCACAAAAGAGGGTGATGCAATAAAATTAGAGGGACCTATAAAAGCCACTTGCTCGAATCAAACTTAAAACACGATCTGCCATAGAGACATCGTCACCTAAAAGAGACGATAAATCACCCAGGAGATTAAAAGTTCGCCTGAGGGCAGTTAAAAGAGGACATTCCAACAATATATGGGCCACCGTCATGGTTTCTCCACAGCGACAATGAGGGGGGTCCTCTCGACGCAGCAGATGACCATGCGTCAGCCAAGAGTGACCAATGCGGAGCCTACAGAGAATAACAGAATCCCTGCGAGAGGCCCCCATGGAGGAACCCCACACGGTCGTGGTCTCCTTTACACACCGCAGCTTGTTGGGTACAGACAGAGTGCGCCATTCGTCTGCCCACATCCCAAAGATCCGACGGCGTAACACCAATCGGAGATCAGTTGCCGGGAGGCCGATCTCCAACGGCAGTTTGCGGGTGGCTTCTTTAGCTAACTTGTTGGCATGTTCGTTTCCTGCTATCCCAACGTGTCCCGGGGTCCATATGAACACCACTGAACGTCCACGCTGTTCAAGAGCATGAACGGACTCCTGGATGGCAACAACAATGGTATGGCGTGGGTAGCACTGGTCAAGAGCCTGTAGACTACTGAGAGAGTCACTGCAAATGACAAAAGACTCGCCAGTGCTGGTACAAATACGCTCAAGGGCACGAAAAATGGCTGTTAGCTCTGCGGTGTAAACACTGCAGCCGTCCGGCAAGGAGCGCTGGTCTACATAGTCCGCATGAGCATAAGCGTACCCCACACAGCCATCAACCATCGAGCCATCTGTATAGATAGCCTCCGAGTCGCGGGATGCGTCGAGGAGAGCAAGAAATTGGCGGCGCAAGACTGCAGGAGGAACTGAATCCTTTTGCCATTGTGAGAGGTCCAGCCGAAGCTGTGGCCGACGAATACGCCAAGGTGGTGTATGTGGGTGGACCTGAAAATCAGGTGGAAGAGGCAAATACTCGAGGTCACGAAGGAGTGACCTAACACGGATCCCAATGGTATGGCCTGATCGAGGCCGCCGGTGTGGGGTATGGACTGCCGCATTAGCGAAAAGGAGACGGTAGTTAGGGTGACGAGGCGAACAACGAACGTGGGCAGCATAGTTGGCTAAAAGTTGTAGATGCCGAATGTGGAGCGGAGGAACCCCAGCCTCAGCAAGTAGGCTATTAACAGGACTGGTGCGGAATGCACCTGTCGCCTGTCGAACCCCACAGTGGTGAACGGGGTCCAGCAGTTGCAACGCTGAGGGCGACGCTGAGCCATACGCCACACTCCCATAATCCAGTCGGGACAGCACAAGGGCTTTGTAGAGCTGCAGCAGCGTGTTACGATCTGCACCCCAAGCTGTGTTGCTGAGGCAGCGGAGGGCATTCAGATGCTGCCAGCACTGATGCTTGAGCTGACAAATATGTGGAAGCCAAGTAAGCCGGGCATCGAACAGCAATCCCAGAAAACGGTAAGTGTCAACAACCCTGAGCATGGCATCCTGAAGATAAAGCTCAGGGTGGGGATGGACAGTTCGACGCCGACAAAAGTGCATAACACAAGTCTTCGCAGGAGAAAACTGAAACCCACGGGCTAGGGCCCACGCCTGCGCCTTGTGTATGGCTCCCTGCAACCTACGTTCTGCAACACTAATGGTGGAGGAGCTGAAAAAGATGCAGAAATCGTCAGCATATAACGTGGGTGAGACAGATGACCCTACTGCTGCTGCAAGGCCATTAATGGCCACAAGGAAAAGGGGCACGCTCAATACAGAGCCCTGTGGAACGCCGTTCTCCTGGATATGAAGTGAACTATGGGATGTGCCAATTAAAACGCGGAATGTCCGAACAGATAAAAAATTCTGAATAAAAATGGGGAGAGAGCCCCGGAGACCCCACCCGTGCAACGTGGCGAGAATATGGTGCTGCCACGTCGTGTCATATGCTCTGGAGAGGTCGAAAAAGACGGAGACGAGGTGTTGGCGCCTGGAAAAAGCAGTGCGGATTGCAGACTCAAGGAAGACCAAAGTATCGGCGGTGGAACGGCCCTGACGGAAGCCGCTCTGGCACTGAGCCAGAAGACCCCGAGACTCGAGCAGCCAACACAGCCGTCGACTCACCATACGTTCCAGTAGCTTGCACAGAGTATTTGTCAAGCTGATGGGCCAATACCTATCCACATTAAGCGGGTCCTTACCAGGCTTCAGCACTGGAATGATGGTACTTTCTCGCCACTGCGACAGAAAGACACCATCGCCCCATATGCGGTTGAAGATGGCAAGAACACATCGCTGACAGTCCGGGGACAGGTGTTTGAGCATCTGATTGTGGATGCCATCTGGTCCAGAGGCTGTATCGGGGCACTGTGCCAGGGCGCTTTGGAGTTCCCACAAATTAAATGGGGCGTTATTGCCTCAGGGTGGCGAGAACCAAAAGAAAGCCGTTTGCCTTCCTCCCAGTGTTTGAGCGCGCGAAACGCAGGCGGGTAATTCCCCTACGCAGAGGCCCGAACATAGTGCTGTGCGAAATGCTCGGCGATTGCATTGGCATCAGTGGATACCGTCCCGTTGATGGTAAGCCCTGGGACACCTGTAGAGTACTGCAATCCAAAGATGCGCCGAATCTTCATCCACACCTGGGAGGGAGAAGTACGGGAACCAATGTTGGAAACGTACCTCTCCCAGCACTCCTGTTTCCGCCGTTTGATAAGCCTCCGGACCTGAGCACGGAGACGTTTGAATAAAATGAGGTTCTCCAGAGACGGGTGCCGCTTATGTCGCTGAAGAGCCCGTCGACGTTCTTTAATGGCTGCAGCGACTTCTGGAGACCACCAAGGCACTGACTTTCGCCGGGGGCACCGTAACGAACGAGGAATAGTATGTTCCGCAGCGGAAACAATCGCTGCAGTCAGTGTCTCAACCGCCACATCGATGGTACCGTGGGGGAGAGATTCAACAGTGGCAGCAGAGGAGAACGTGTCCCAGTTTGCCTTGCAAAATGCCCATCTAGGCAAGCGTTCAAGGGAGCGACGCTGTGGGAGTGAAAGGAAGATGGGAAAATGGTCACTACCACATAAGTCCTCGTGGTGGACTCTCCAGTGGACCGATGGTACAAGCCCTTGGCTGCACAACGACAGATCTATGGCCGAGAACGTGCCATGCGCCACACTGAAATGTGTGGAGGCACCAGTGTTTAAAGAGGCAGAGGTCGAGTTGGGAGATGAGATCCTCGACCTCTCTGCCTCGGCCAGTAACCCTCGTTCCACCCCACAGGGGATTGTGGGGGTTAAAATCCCCCAGGAGAAGAAAAGGCGTGGGGAGTTGGGCGACAAGTGCAGCCAGTTCAGTCAGGGAGACTGTACCACCTGGAGGGAGATAGACACTGCAGACGGTTATGTCCTGGATAGTCCTTACGCGGACAGCCACAGCTTCCAATGATGTTTGAAGGGGCACAGGAGCACTATATACAGAGGTAAGGACATACACGCAGGCTCCACCTGACACACTATTGTAAGTGCTACGGTTGCAGTAATAACCCCTGTATCCACGAAGGACAGAGGTACGCATTGCCGGGAACCAGGTTTCCTGGAGGGCAATGCAGAAAGCAGGTGCTTAGAAGCTGTCGTAGCTCAGGGAGATGGCTAAAATAACCGCCACAATTCCACTGGAGGATTATACAAAGCGTGTCCTGTAGGGGCATTAAGGTACTGAAAAAGCAAATTACTTCACAGAGTCACATGCTGCCACCGACTGAGTGATTGACGTCGCAACTGCCATCGTTTCTGAGACGGCGAGATCGAGGTCATCAGGGGACGCAAAGAGCTCGACCTCATGCTCAGAGGCTGAGCTGACAGGAAGCGTAGGCGCGGGAACCACTGGGTCCTTAGGCTTCTTAGAGAGCTTCCTCTTCTCTCTCTTGTCTTTGGGGGGAGGGTTCGCATGCTGGGAGGGCTTTCCTGATGCATGGCAGCCGGAGGAGGCTGTTGCTTCTCCAGCTGAGGAGCCAGAAAAGGCTCTTGCCTCTCCGGCTGAGCAGCCGGAGGAGGCTGGTGCCTCTCCGGCTGGGAGGTGGGGATAGATGTCCCCAGTTGTTCGGGGTCCACTGCTCCCAAACCGGGTGGTTTGGGAGCAGTGGAAGAGAGTGTGGCCCCTACCAGTGGTGGGGCAGGTGTAACTTTACTGTTCTGTGGGCCAACTGAAAAGGGATTCTTTGCAGAAACTGGTGGCGGCAGAGTTGCAGCAGCATAACTCCTCAACATAGATGTGGGGCTGAGCCGTTCTACCTTCTTCCTTGCCTCTTGGTAAGTTAAACGGTTCAGGGTCTTAATTTCTTGTATCTTCCGCTCTCTTTGGTAGACTGCACAGTCTGGCGAGCAGGGAGAATGATGCTCCCCACAGTTAACGCAGGTGGGAGGCGGAGCACATGGAGCATTAGGATGTGAAGGTCGTCCACAATCACGACACGTGGGGCTGGCAGTGCATCTGGAGGACATATGTCCGAACTTCCAGCACTGGAAGCATCGCATAGGGGGCGGGACATAGGGCTTGACATCGCACCGATAGATCATGACCTTGACCTTCTCAGGCAAGCAGTCACCCTCAAAGGCCAGGATGAAGGCACCAGTAGTGACCCTATTATCCTTGGGCATCCTAAAGACACGACGGACAAAGTGCACATCTCGTGGTGCCAGGTTCTCCCGTAGCTCGTCATCAGACTGTAGCAGAAGATCTTTATGAAAGATAATCCCCTGGACCAAATTTAAGGACTTATGGGGAGTGACATTAACAGGGATGTCACCGAGCTTCTCACAGGCGAGTAACGCCCGTGACTGTGCAGATGAAACTGCTTGTATCAAAATAGCCCCGCTCCTCATTTTGGAAACAGATGCCACTTCCCCAAACTTATCTTCAAGATGGTGAACAAAGAAGAGAGGCTTAGTCCCCAAAAACGAATCCCCATCGGTTCTGCTGCACACAAGGTATCGCGGTGAATACGGCTCCTGTCTGTCCGCAGCAGTACGTTCCTCCCATGGCGTGGCTAGGGAAGGGAACGATTTGGGGTTATATGTCACGGCATTAAATTCTGTCTTACCGCGCATAGAGGCGTTGGTGGTCGTGCGACCACCAGATTGAGACTTCACCCACTTCATTGCGGGGCATCCGCCCCGATGCCACCCACTCTCCCCACGGGCGCCACCCAGCTACAGCAAAGGCCACCTGGTAGGATGGCCGTTGCCGAGAGTTCTGATGCCCCAGAGAGACGAGCATCGACTCCTTGGCTTACGTGGGGAGGTGTCAGCTCAGGCATCAGCAGTACGATCCCTTTGTTGTCAGGGGGCTACAACCTAGAGGGTACATGACGACCCCACCACAACGGGCTGGCTACCGTGCTGGATTTTGGGTGCCATGGGTAGTCCATAGTGATCGTGGGTGCAGATGGTGACGCACTAAGGGCGTAACTTGTAACTTACACAATCCATCAGCTGTGTAAGCCCAAAATGAAGGATGGAGGGTGCAGTGACGACGCCAAGACAATAAAGAGTGCCAAGGTCTTAGGGTACAGAGGACTCATGGTGCATCACGTAAGGTGTCCTTCCCCAAAAGGCTCGTACTTCTGTTGAATTTCGAAAAATGGAGGTCAAACCCCAATGGGGACCATCACATTAAAGGCCAAAACAGTTGAGACTCCTTTTAGTCGCCTCTTACGACAGGCAGGAATACCGCGGGCCTATTCTAACCCCCGAACCCGCAGGGGGGCTGCTCCCATTAAAGCACTATACATGGCTTCTATCCCACCTGGCACCTGCACAGGCCCTTCCCTTTCTCTGCCTTGTCCTTTGCTCTCTCCCCCTCCCCTCCTAACAGCACAGCCTCCCAATGCTGTGTGTGTGTGTGTGTGTGTGTGTGTGTGTGTGTGTGTGTGTGTGTGTGTGAGAGAGAGAGAGAGAGAGAGAGAGAGAGAGAGAGAGAGAGAGAGAGAGAGATATATATATATGAAGGACTCAGTCTGATAGGTAACAGTATCAAGCAGTCTTCTTTCAATGTGCCTGCCTGAAATGTAATGCTTCCTGTATGTGTTGAGAAGCTGTCAATCCTTTTATGTTGTTGTTATTTCATTCCAGATATCTCATTGTATATGTTCTCTTTGTTGATCAAACTAGCAACACAATTCTACATCTACATATATACTCCGCTAGCCACCAAGTGGTGTGTGGAGGAGGGCACTATTTGCACCAAAGTCTTATTTCCCCCGTCTGTTCCACTGGTGGATCAAGGGAGGGAAAAATGACTGTCTGAACGCCTCAGTATAAGCTCTAATTTCCCTTATCTTTGAATAGTGATCATTGCACGATTTGAAAGTTGGTAGTAATAATATATGCTCTACATCCTCGGCGAAGATTGGATTTTGGAATTCAGTGAGCAGCCCCTTCTGTTTAGCGCATTGTCTATCTGCAAGTGTGTCCCATTCAAACTTTCTATGAGATTTGTAACACTCTCGCGATGGCTAAATGTATCAGTCATGAATCTAGCCACTCTTCTTTGGACCTTCTCAATCTTTTGAATCATACCCAACTGGTAAGGGTTCCTTACAGATGAACAATACTCTAAGCTGGACGAACTAACGTATTGTAAGCAATTTCCTTTGTTGAAGGACTGCATCGCTTCAGGATTCTACCAATAAACTGCAATCTAGAGTTCACCTTACCCATTACTTGTGTATTCTGATCATTCCATTTGAGATCATTTCGAATAGTCACATCCAGATATGTGATGGATGTTACCACTTCCAAAGACTGGGCATTTATTTTGTACTCTTAAATTAATGGGGATTTTCACTTTGTGATATGCAGTAGGTTACACTTTCTGATATTGAAAGATAACTGATAGTGATTACACCATGCATTTATTTTCTGCAAATCCTCATTGATTTGTTCACAACTTTCATGTGATACTACTTTCCTGTAGACTACAGCATCATCGGCAACCAGTCTAACGCCGCTGTCAATACCATCAACCAGATCATTTATGTAAATCATAAAAAGCAGTGGACCAATTATGCTGCCCTAGGGCACACCTGATGTAACGCTTGTTTCTATTGAAGTCTCCCCATTCAGGACGACATACTGCTCTGTCTGTTAGAAAACTTTCTATCCAACTGTATATGTCATCGGATAGACCATAAGCGTGCACTTTCTGGAGCAAGCGACAGTGCGGAACTGAGTCGAATGCCTTTCAAAAGTTGAGGAATATGGCATCAACCTGGGAGCCGATATCTAGAGGCTGTTGTATATCATGCACAAAGAGGGCCAGCTGTGTCTTGCATGACCGCTGTTTCCTAAAACTGTGCCGGTTTCTGCAGATGAGCTTCTCACAGTCTAGAAAGGTAATTATGTCTGAACACAAAATATGTTCCATGATCCTATAACAAATCGATGTCAGTAAAATTAGCCGGTAATTATGTGTATCCGATTTTCTACCCTTGCAATGACCAGTGCCTTCTTCCAGCCCCAGTCCGCTGTTCCAATGACCTCTGATAGGTGATGGATAAGACTGGCTCTATATTTGTAGCATAGTCAACACAGAGTCTTATGGGGATACCGTCTGGGCCAGATGCCTTCCTGGCATCTAAGGATCTTAAGTGTTTTGCAACCCCAGATACACTAAACACTGTCAGCCATCCTTGTGTTTGTTCGATAATTGAAAGGGGGAATGGTGCTGCAGTCATCTACCGTAAATGAGGTTTTGAAATATAGGTTTAGAATTTTGGCCTTCTGTTTATCACCATCCTTTACAATACCCATACTGTCAGCAAGAGAAGGTATTGAATTATTTGTAGCATTCATAGATTTTACGTACGACCAAAATAATTTTTTGGGGTTAGTTTTAGAATCTGCAGATAAAATATTGCTTTCAAATTCATTAAAAGAATCTCTCATTTACCTTTTGACAGCAGCTTTCATTTCACATAATTTCTGTTTGTCAGTAGGGCAGTGACTACTTTTAAAACGACTGTGCAAAATTCTCTGCTTTCTCAACAACTTCCTGATATGTTTGTTGAACCAAGGTGGATCCTTTCCCTCCCCTATATTTTTGCTAGGCACACATTTCTCTAGCACATGGTGGGTAATATCTTTAAATTCTGACCAAACATGCTCAATATCTTTGTGTCCCGTGGTGAATGCTTACAGCTTACTATGAAGATATTCATTAATGACACTTTTATTAGCTTTCCCAAACAAGAAAACTCTACACTGTTTCTTTGATTTTTTTTTTTTTGCAACTTCCACTGACATTGAAGACACAATGACATTATGGTTGCTAATACCTTCTTCTAGATTAACGTCCTCAAAAAGAACAGGTCTGTTTGTCACCAAGATATCTAATATGCTCCCATCTCGAGTTGGTTTTCTAACCCATTCCTCAAGAATAAACTTTTTGTAGCTGGGTTTCACAGTCATAGCAAATTTTTTGAAGGACATCATCTTCACACCAATGACTGTCATAAGTTTTTATTACTAGCCTGCAAACAGCAGTCTGCAGCTGTGGTCTAATGCATGTTTGAATATATGTGCTCGCACTGTGTAACAATATCATTGACAATGACATACAAATGTGTCATCTTACATTATGTTGACATGGCTGAAAGCCATAATATCACTTGATAATGGTCTAAGGCTGAAATTGCAATAATGTAATAAAAACTTATAACAGTCAGTGGTGTAAAGATGATGTCCTTCAGACAATTGCTCAAGGTTGTATGTTGATAGCGCTCCTCGAATAACTTCACATGAGTCTTTGCTTCTGCCCCCTGTGATAAACGGGTAATTTTCCCATTCAATGGACGCCAGATTAAAGTGTCCATCTATAACTAATGGATATTTATTTCCTATGCACTCAAGACTTTCCCTGAAACATTCTGCGATGTTTGTTGCAGATGCTGGTGGTCTATAAAAACATCCTAATACAATATTCACCAGGCCCAATATTAATCAAAGAAATAATAAAATGTGATGTTCAGAACAACTGTGAATAATCACTCTGTAGAAATAAACAAACAAGATAGCTGAGAAAATAAAACAAATATCTTTAGCCACTTATTCCCTTGATACCAATTAACCGAAAGTCTCTACAAACCAGACACTAATCAGCATTCCTCTTATAATGCAAAACCACTTAGTCCACCATAAAAAGTTCAAATTGAAAGTCTGACTACCCACTCTAATGCATCAAGAAAAGGGATATCCTACACAAAGCCTGACTATAACCTCCATCATGGTATTTCATTATCCACCCAACATAAGCAATATAATCTCCCATCAATAAGCCTTCTTGCCAACAAACCCACAGTCTGCACGACCTTTACCTGCAGGATATTGAGATACAAGACCTGTTCCATGCTCCCACCAACTACCACCTGCAGTCCAGTCATAGGCATTTCCTATCCAATCAAAGGTACGACCATGGATGAAAGTGATACAACTAGCTGTCTAATCACATGAGTGGCTAATATCAAACTGTTGCCTACCACAAACTACAGACGTACCCACTAGACTAAGTTGTTTAGCTCAAGTGCCCACATGCAGGCAGTTAGGCACTTGTGAGCACTGGTGGGCATAAACAGTTAACATACGGGTGGCAAGAAGCCAGGCCATGGTCTATGTGATATACTGGGACAGCTAAGTGGATGTAGGCAGGAGAGGTCAAGTAGATTTTATATACACAGCAGTGTGCAATATGGCTACTCAGTGGGTAATCCATACTATTTGCACCATCCCGCTGGTGAACTCACTGACACTCAAGGGCATCTCTGCCCCATGGCACACAGTTGAAAAAGCCTGAATTAGCCCAATCACGAGCACAACCACTCACAAAATGTAATTGTTACTTTGGATTCATTTGTATTTAATATTGATGTAAGATTAAGTCTTTTAGTCACTATCAGACCTGTTGTACAACAACTGAGTCTATCAAACTGTTGTCCTTCACATGTCATCTTCCCCATGTGAAAGTAATAATCATTCCTTAAGGTATTTATATTACAAAAATGTCTAATGATATTTTCATGATAATAATATGAAAAGGATAGATTGCTACTGACCATATAGAGAAGGCAAGTTACAGACATGCACAACAAAAAGACTGTTATAGATTGAAGCTTTTGTCCCAAAGGCCTTCTTCTGAAGAGGAAAGACACACACACACACACACACACACACACACACACACACACACACACACACACACACACACAGTCTCTTGCTGCTATAGTCGAACCATGGACCAGTCCACAGTCCGGAGAGTGAGAAACAATCTGTCCTTTGCATAATGCTGTCATGTTCATTAACTAATAGCTGATATGTGATGTACAATGACATGTTTGAACAAAACTCTTCTCATGCTCCATGTCTACGTCAAGCTCATGGTTATATATAACAAATATATAAGAAATAAATAAATAAAACAAATTATTATATATGCCAGTAGGTTATTAGATTGTCATTTTGTTGATGCTTTCTACATCTAAAAACTCAACAGACTTTCAAACAGCATTAAATTTTCTCCATACTTACACTGACTGCTGTCAATGACACATGTGAACAAGAAATCACAGACATTTTATATCATAACTTGCTATGAGTTGAGCACATCAATATTATGCTCAAAAGTAATGCTACACAATGGATCCAAACAGAGAACTTTACAATTTATGGATTACAAGTGCCTAATTCTCTCAAATGATATATGTAGATAACCTTTGCAGTTTACAAATTAACTTACCAAAGCTCCTTGTAGTAAATTCAGCCAAATATATACAGGTGATATTAGATTATATTTAAAATTCAATATAAATGTTATAGTTATATAAAAATTCACTCACTCTGATTGCTGTCTTCACTTTGCTGGTGAACAATATCTATGCAATCTTGAATATCAAAGTAAGTCAGCAATGGACAAGGCATTTTCTTTGCCAGTTTGTATGTGCGTTTTGCTTTCAATACTTGCCAATATTTAACACACAACCCTTGATCAAGGTTCTGAGAACACAAAACACATATAAATAGTTTCATTATATTATGCACAAAAGTTTCTATGCATAGTTTTCAACACATACCGGGTGGTTATAATTACAGTGCGGCTACTCACAGAGGTACATGACAGAAACTGAAGAGCAGATTCAGAATGTTGCTGTCGGTCATGAGGTTTCAGTTGCTGCACAGTCTGGATCTTGTATGGGTACCAGTGTAATATCAGCAAACTTTCAGTATTGTTGACTATGGGAAGGGCAATTCTTGTGACACTGCATGACCACTAGCACAACCCAGGGCACATGCTGCAAGGTCAATTGCAGCAACAGCAACCTCATGAATAACTCCCACCAGGATAGCATGCCTTCCTCTTCCATGTGCCAGACTGAGCTTACATGTTTTGAATTTCGTTATCATCCTCTTTGAACCATTTAATGATATTGGGCCTATCCTCAGACCATTCAGTCAGCGATACTCTCTCAGTCCGGCACATAAAACAGCTTCACTAGCAGCACACAGTCTCTCTTATTGATAGCTATATTGCTCACTCACCATTATGGCTTTTCAAGTGAGAGAGTGCATGTCATACTGTCAGTGACAGCATTGCACCTCACCTTATGGCCAAAACTAGAACTAATTTTTTTTCCAGTGTAAATTGTTTCCGCGTTAACACATTAGTTTATCTACCAAGTTTCGCTGACATACAATAATTACAGTCCACACTGATCCTCTACATCTATATACACATCTACATCTGTATTCTGCAAACCACTGTGATGTGCATGGCAGACGATACATCCCACTGTACCTGTTATAAGGGTTTCTTACCATTTCATTCACATATAGTGTGTGGCATGAATGACTGACTGACTGAAGGCCTCTGTAAGTGCAGTAATTATTCTAATCTTACTCTCACGATCCCTTTGTGAGCAATTTGTAGGGGGGTTGTAGTATATTCCTTGAGTCATTTAAATCCGGTCCTGAAACCTAATTAATAGAATTTCTCGGGAGAATTTATGTCTATCTTCCAGAGTCTTTCACAGTTCAATTCCTTTAGTATCTCTGTGACACTCTCCTACAGATCAAACAAACCTGTGACCATCTGTGCTGCCCTTCTCTGTATGCATTCAATATCCCCTCTTAGTCCTACTTGGTACAGGTCCCCACACATTTGAGCAATATCCTACACCCAGTCGCATGAGTGGCTTGTAAGCAATTCCTTTGTAGACTGATTGCAGTTACCCAGTATTCTACCAATAAACCGAAGTCTACCACCTGCTTTACTGACTTTTTTTTTTTTTTTTTTTTTTTTTTTTTTTTTTTTTTTTTTTGCAGCGCACAATTTTATGTTTAAGAAATTTAAAGCAAGTTCCCAATCTTTGCACCACTTTGAAATCTTATCAAGATCTGACTCTATATTTATGGAGCTTCTTTCAGACAGTACTTCATCGTAAATAACTGCATCATCTGCAAAAACCCTGAGGTTATTATTAACATTGTCTGCAAGGTCATTGATACACAACATGAACTGTGAGGGTTCCAACACACTTCCTTGAGGCACACCTGAAGTTACTCCTACATCTGATGATGACTCTCCATCCAAGATATCATACTGCATCCTCCCTCCAAAAAAGTTCTTAATCCAATCACAAATTTCACTTGATACCCTATATGATCGTACTTTTGACAATAAGCATAAGTGTGATATTGAGTCAAATGCTTTTTGGAAATCAAGAAATACTGGATCTACCTGACTGCCTTGATCTAAAGCTCTCACTATGTCACGTGAGAAAAGATCTAGTTGGGTTTCACATGATCGATGTTTTCAGAATCGATGCTGGTTGGCATTGAGAAGGTTATTCTGTTCAAGATAGCTCATAATGTTTGAGTTGAGAATATGTTTTGAGATTCACAACAATCAGTGTCAAGGAAACTGGATGGTAAA
The DNA here is from genome assembly GCF_023898315.1 of Schistocerca nitens. Taxonomy (NCBI): domain Eukaryota; kingdom Metazoa; phylum Arthropoda; class Insecta; order Orthoptera; family Acrididae; genus Schistocerca; species Schistocerca nitens. Next base: position 493,360,508 of record NC_064614.1, on the reverse strand, counting down.
TTTGTGGATAACTTCAACTATCCTTCTTGCAGAAAGGTATGACCTGTGCTGTTTTCAAAGAACTGGGCACAGTTTTTGTTGGAGGGATCTAAAATAGATTAAAAAGTTAGAAGTGGCGCTAATTCAGCAACAAATTCACGATAGAATCTGATTGGGATTCCATCAGGCCCTGGAGCTTTTTCAATTTTAACAATTTCAGCTACTGCTCAATACCACTGATGCTAATACTCATCTTTTCAGTGGTAAGAGGATTAAATTGGGGCAGTTCTCTTGGCTTTTCTTCTGTAAAGCAACATTTGAAAATGGAGTTAAGCATTTCAGCTTTCCCTTTGCTACCCTCAATTTTATTTCCTGTCTCATTTGCTAGCGACTGGACACTAACTTTGATACCACTAACAGCCTTTAAATATGATTATAATTTCTTTGACTTTTATAAAATATCATTTGAGAATATTCTGCTTTGCCAGTCATTGAAGGCCTTTACACATCGCTCTCTTGACAGCCAAACGTGTTTCATTCAGCATCTCTCTATCTCTAGCCCTACACTTTGTTTTACACCTATTTTGCAGTAATCTCTGTTTCTCTAGAAGTTTCTTTACAGTTTCCCTTCAATTATAAACTGTTCTACTGGGTATGTACCTGTCCATTGCACCATCAACTATTCTTTTAAACTTGAGCTATAGTTCCTCTACATGCTTCTGTCTGGTGCTGAAAGTTTCAAGTTCTTCACTGAGGTATGACACTACTGATTTTTTATCTAGTTTACAAAACATAAATATCTTTCTGCTTTTTGAAGCTATCCTTTGTACTTTGGTAATGATTATTGTCATAACCGTGTCATGGTCACTGATACTAGTTTTGATGTCTATGTCCTCAAGCAGGTCAGGTCTGTTTGTTGCCATTAGATCCAGTATATTTCCATCAAGAGTGGGGTTGCTAACTGTCAGTTCTAGGTAGTTTTCAGAGAAGGCATTTAGTAACGTTTCACAGGATGTCTTATGCCCACCACTAATAAAACTGTAATTGACCCAATTAATTTTTGGACGGTTAAAGTCTCCACGATGATTACAGAATGAGGGGGAACTTATGTACAAATGAACTAGGGTTTTCTCTAAGGTTTTTATTTACATCAGGAGACAAGTATGGTGAACAACAGAAGGATCCATTATCACTTTATGCCCACCTCTGATACTGAGTCTTGTCCAATAAATCTCACATGCAACTTCAATTTCTACTTCAGTGGATTTTAGAATCTACATCTACATTTATACTCTGCAAGCCACCCAATGGTGTGTGCCGGAGGGCACTTAACGTGCCACTGTCATTACCTCCCTCTCCTGTTCCAGTCGCGTATGGTTCGCGGGAAGAACGACTGCCGGAAAGCCTCCGTGCGCGCTTGAATCTCTCTCTAATTTTACATTTGTGATCTCCTTGGGAGGTATAAGTAGGGGGAAGCTATATACTCGATACCTCACCCAGAAATGCACCCTCTCGAAACCTGGACAGCAAGCTACACCACGATGCAGAGTGCCTCTCTTGCAGAGTCTGCCACTTGAGTTTGCTAAACCTGTAACGCTATCATGCATACCAAATAACCCTGTGACAAAACGTGCCACTCTTCTTTGGATCTTCTCTATCTCCTCCATCAACCTGACCTGGTACGGATCCCACACTGATGAGCAATGCTCAAGTATAGGTCAAACGAGTGTTTTGTAAGCCACCTCCTTTGATGATGGACTACATTTTCTAAGGACTCTCCCAATGAATCTCAACCTGGTACCCGCCTTACCAACAATTAATTTTATATGATCATTCCACTTCAAATTGTTCCGCAAGCATACTCCCAGATATCTTAGAGAAGTAACAGCTACCAGTGTTTGTTCCGCTACCATATAATCATACAATAAAGAATCCTCCTTTCTATGTATTCGCAATACATTACATTTGTATATGTTAAGTGTCAGTTGTCACTCCCTGCACCAAGTGCTTATACGCTGCAGATCTTCCTGCATTTCACTACAATTTTCTAACGCTGCACCTTAACTTCTTTGTATACTACAGCATCATCTGCGAAAAGCCGCATGGAACTTCTGACACTATCTACTCGGTCATTTATATATATTGTTAAAAGAAATGGTCCCATAACACTCCCCTGTGGCATGCCAGAGGTTACTTTAACGCCTGTAAACGTCTCTCCATTGAGAACAACATGCTGTGTTCTGTTTGCTAAAAATCCTTCAATCCAGCCACACAGCTGGTCTGATATTCCGTAGGCTCTTACTTTGTTTATCAGGCGACAGTGCAGAACTGTATCGAATGCCTTCCGGAATTCAAGGAAAATGGCATCTACCTGGGAGCCTGTATCTAATATTTTCTGGGTCTCATGAACAAATAAAGTGGGTTGGCTCTCACACGATCACTGTTTCCGGAATCCATGTTGATTCCTACAGAGTAGATTCTGGGTTTCCAGAAATGACATGATACACAAGCAAAAACCTTGTTCTAAAATTCTACAACAGATCGATGTCAGAGATATAGGTCTATAGTTTTGCGCATCTGCTTGACGACCCTTCTTGAAAACTGGAACTACCTGTGCTCTTTTCCAATCATTTGGAACCTTCCGTTCCTCTAGAGACTTGCGGTACAAGGCTGTCAGAAGGGGGGCAAGTTCTTTCGCGTACTCTGTGTAGAATTGAATTGGTATCCCGTCAGGTCCAGTGGACTTTCCTCTGTTGAGTGATTTCAGTTGCTTTTCTATTCCTTGGACACTTATTTCCATGTCAGCCATTTTTTCGTTTGTGCGAGTATTTGGAGAAGGAACTGCAGTGTGGTCTTCCTCTGTGAAACAGCTTTGGAAAAAGGTGTTTAGTATTTCAGCTTTACACGTGTCATCCTCTGTTTCAATGCCATCATCACCCCAGAGTGTCTGGATATGCTGTTTCAAGCCACTTACCGATTTAACGTAAGACCAGAACTTCCTAGGATTTTCTGTCAAGTCGGTACATAGAATTTTACTTTCGAATTCACTGAACGCTTCACGCATAGCCCTCCTTACGCTAACTTTGACATTGTTTAGCTTCTGTTTGTCTGAGAGGTTTTGGCTGTGTTTAAACTTACAGTGAAGCTCTTTGCTTTCACAGTAGTTTCCTAACTTTGTTGTTGAACCACGGTGGGTTTTTCCGTCCCTCACAGTTTTACTCAGCACGTACCTGTCTAAAACGCGTTTTACGATTGCTTCAACATTGTCAGTGTCGGAACAGAAATTTTCGTTTTGATCTGTTAGGTAGTCTGAAATTTGCCTTCTATTACTCTTGCTAAACAGATAAACCTTCCTCCTTTTTTTTTATATTCCTATTTACGTCCACATTCAGGGATGCTGCAACGGCCTTATGATCACTGATTCCCTGTTCTGTGCTTACACTGTCGAAAAGTTCGGGTCTGTCTGTTATCAGTAGGTCCAAGATGTTATCTCCATGAGTCGGTTCTCTGTTTAACTGCTCGAGGTAATTTTCGGATAGTGCACTCAGTATAAGGTCACTCGATGCTCTGTCCCTACCACCCATCCTAAACATCTGAGTGTCCCAGTCTTGTCTACTACGACAAATACACCCATCCCCATTCACCGTTTGCCTATCCTTTTGATATGTACCCAAATTATCCCCAAAAATCTCATTGATATCAATTTCAGGTTTAAACCAGCTTTGTGTATCTATTATTATGAGAACTTCACTGCTTTGCAGGAGTACTTCAAACTCTAGCATTTGTTGTGAATGCTTTGGCAGTTAGGATTTTAATACTCTTCATCTGTGGTACGCATTTCTTTCTACCTTACACTGATACTTCTGGACTATGTACACCTATTTTTATCTTTATTGGATTGAGAGTCACTTAATCTAAGAAACCCTTGTGGACACACACACACACACACACACACACACACACACACACACACACACACACACACACACAGAGAGAGAGAGAGAGAGAGAGAGAGAGAGAGAGAGTGTAGCTGCACTTTAATTATAACCATACGGTACCAAACTGAAACAGTATCATAAAGAGTTTAATGCCTACACACCAACTTCACATTTTAGATATTGAAGTCAAACAGGCTGAAATTACAGCAGACAAAGCAGTAGACATGCACTGGTCAGTCACCACGACAAACATTGCAGCATGCTGTCTTTCTCGTTTCTGGCCTGGAGCTCATTTTTAACATAACAAACGTTTTCCCTTTATCAACCTGTTCACCTTTCTCCAATAAAAAAACTATTTTCTATTTCTGAAAGCTTGAGATACAATTTCAATCTTATCTGATTTTGTGTTTGACAACCTTGCAATAATTACTTCGGGCACCATGACTACTTTTCTGTATCTTATACTATGATCTTGATTACAGTTCTAGGCAGTATTATGGTATCTTTTTATAGTCACACTTCAAGAAAATTTAGAGAGAAAGAATGAGGAGGATGAAGAAGAAAATTGGGATTACTGTAAAAAATAAAAACAAATTACCATACACAGTTTTCCTCCATCAACACTCTTTGTCAACAAGCAATGTGTTCTCTTTCATCACATCAGATTTCTTCTGCAGTATCTAGAGCTCTACAGTTTAGTTTTTGCAAAATTCTGATACAATTATTTTTGGCACATTATACTCTACACAAAGTGCATGCATTAAGCACTTGTATTACATACCAGTTCTTATCAGAAAAGCTTATGCTCATACGTCTAGATGTCAGTCACTCAGATTGGTATTAAATGTTGTGTATCGACAGAGTATCAACCAAAGCGCCAATTTAGTTCGTGTTGTGTGCTGTCGTCCAGCAGAACATGTGTAAATGGTAATTAAAAGTAACACCAGAACTACGGAGTATAGGGAAACTGTACCTGTGAGCTGTGAATGTGAAGATCGGTGGTGAGTGAATTAGTAGAGTGAGATATCGTAGTACTGAAGATCCCGAGTTCAAAAACAATGGATTGAGATTATTTTTTAACTGTTTGTTTGAAATTGTTATATGGGAGATCATTTTTCTGACACGTAGAAGGATGTTTTGGAGTATGTAACAATGTTCTTTTGGCAGTCTGCTTTTGCTTCATTAGTTGGAAGTAGCAAACCTATAGAGTACATTTGAATAGATAGATGTGATTTTATCCATGCAAATGTACGCTACAGGTTTGCTACTTTCAACTAACGCAGTGAAAGCGGACTGCCAAAAGAATATTGCTACAAACTCCAAAATGGAATTCTACACGTCAGGATCAATTAAACGTTTTTTTAAAAAAAAAAAAAACACAATCAGTGGGTTTCGAACCCAGGACCTTCAGTACAACGATCCGCCGCTCTACCAACTCACCTATCAGCGAGCATCACATTCATAGCTAACAGGTACAGTTTCTCTATACTCTGTACTTTAATTACCGTTTACGCATCTTCTACTGGATGACACCACACAGCATGAACTAAATCAGAGTTTTGGTTGATAGTCTATTGACACACAACCTTTGGTTCTGATCAGTAGTTGAAATTTGGAGGTCTGGGTGTTAGCTCTGAAGTTTCAGTACGCCCCAGTTCTTTTGGAGCAAAATATTGTTATACACATCTAGACAAATATACCAGAAATTAATTTGAAATACCCAAGACCATTTGAACTACACATTACTTATAAATTTCTATTTCTGCCAACAATACACAATGCCTTGATATCCCTGTCTTCCAATGCTCGCCATATTCTCTCCCCATTCAGTCCTCCAGTCTCAAAATAAACTTCATACTTACCTTGTTGCTTATACACTACACCATTGACTACTCATTGTAGCCTTTCCCTAGCTCTTTCTGCAACTCCAGATCCACTAGCTCCCCTATACTCCTTTCTTGAACTTATCTTCTATCTTACTCATCGATTGGCTCCCTGTACAAGAGCCCATCACCCTCCATGCACGCAGTGAACCCGATGTCCCTTTCATTTCCCAACCACCCATCCCTATCTAGATGATTCATTGATCACAAAAAAAAATTGTTAATGGAACAAGGAGAAACTGAATAGTCTGATAGAGGTATGTGCTGCAAAACAAATTAGAATTATACAACTGGAGTATGTGGAATAAGTACCCAAGAAAAGTAACATGATCGATATTACTTTCATAAAGGTAAAGCTGTCATCAACCAAAAGGTTGTTTTGCACCACAGTACTTTACTAGGAATGGTCCACTGCCTTTTAACTGCCTTATACAGTCAGACATAGTAGGACTTGTAGTTTATGGATTACTCAGAATTTATGGATTACTCAGAACCACAGTGCAACTCTGCATTTTTCAAAATGACAAATCATAGTACCTTTGCTTCCCACCCACATAAAGTAATCACCACCTTCACCTTCTTCCTCCTCCTCCTCCTCTTCCTCCTCTGCAATTCTTCTTCCTTCTTCATTTTCCAGCATAAATTTCTGGTATGTATTTTGTCATATCCCCTTTGGATCCCCTAACTATGAATACAGAGTGATAGGTACCCCAGGCTGTGCCATGTGTCTACATACCAACATGTTATATGTAGGGACTTGAAAATTTAACATTCATTTTGGGCAAAATCAGTATATATTGGCCAAAATTTGGACCTGTTTCTTTTTGTAAATGATTGGACGTTTAAATCTAAAACAACGCAATGCTATGTGCCTGAAGACGAAAGACGAAAATGACAGTAAAAAAAAAAAAAAGTGGTTGAAGATAAAATATTAATAAAAGAGAATAAATTGTTTTTGTTCTCCATAACAATTGGGAAGTTCGCTTTTGCCCCAACTTCAACAGTATTTTTCCCTGAAATGCTCTATGCTTTTCTTCTTCTTTTAGCTTCATTTAAAGTTTCAACAAATGATCATTCCCACTCAGAAGCAACATTTTCTCCTCAACCTTGTCAAAATACATTGAATGCCTTCTGCTTACTATAAGTGTGGACACTATGCTGTGGCAGTGGCTGCAAGTGTAGATAAATGAGAATTTTGACCAGTAGAGGGGTGGGAAGAAGTGCGGGGGAACAACCCCACTCCCTCTTGCATGGCAGCAGACCTACACCCATGTTCTGTGTTCTGTGAAAACAGAACAAACATGTGGTCATAGGGATCATCGATCCCATATGGTGTTGGGAGAATCATACTCAAAATAAGAAAATGAGCAACACTCAAACCAAGGCAAAAGGGAGTACACAAAACATATGATAATTACTACCATGCAATTGCTTGCTGCAGTCTGCAGCCTTGCAAACGAGGTTGTCCATGGTTGACCTCTACCAGTACCTTATACAATCATAGTTCAAAACCCTCCCCTCCCAACCTAAAACTTATACTTACTAGCAGTTAAACATACAAGTTTCTTTGTTCTAAAATGCTAGGTCCCACAGCTGAATCCCGCATAGCCATACGGAGCTGGTAACTTACAGACCATTCACAGCTGACACGTCGCCAGAGTGTAAATGATGTTGGATAAATCGTCATGTTTGTGCATATGTGCACCCTTTATTTTGCAAATGTGTTCTTACACACATTCGCTTTCCAAACTAAGCTTCGCTAGATGTTGTGCAACACCAGTAACTGAAAACTGATTACTTATTCAATATTTATATGAAGAGAATATAGCCATTTCAAACTATCTATGATAAAATAGTTCACCTGGATTCAGTTTGCTATGAAATAGTATACATAAGGTAAATTCACATTTTTGTGTTTTGGGAGATAATTCGCGTGTATTTCGAATTTATTGAAAACGCGGGGTATCTCCGTCTTCCCTCATCACTACATCAGGTGAGTATCTTTCATCCCGGTACCTGAGTGATCTGTTGCTCATTCATAAACTTTCAAAAATACCCCTCTCTCCTCTGCAAGAGTTTCAAAAGCTGCAGATCGATCTTTCCTATTTTATTGTGTTCATCAGGAGTTCTGAAATTTTGCCACCTGGAGGTAAAAATCAGCCAGCCATAAAGTCTACTCAAAATTTTACAGTTTTCTCAAGTGAACTGTCTTTCTGATACAAACATAAACAATTACTTTAAGGGTTCATGTGTATCTTGCACATCATGTGGGCGTAAACTGATCGAGGATTCTGTTAGAGACATGTCCTATCACTTGCTTATTTATTCCAAGTATGGAAACACTAGTTTCTGAAGGTGGATATTCATTGCTTCCTCTTTTAGATCAGGCCTGTAGTAGCTGTTCCATTTGCTGAGGTTTTTATTTCCAATATTTCTAATTTGTTTATGATTTTGTGGCCCTCAAATATGATAGAAGACTAATTTTAATTATGTGCGATAAAATAAATATACACACTCACAGAAAAATGCAGTTGAGGTTGGGATATCGCTGACCATGTCTGCTCAGCATCTCCTGCATCTACACTCTCAGTGATTGCTGCTATATTTGAAAGGACACGTACACTTGCAGTGATCTCTTCCAGTGTCAAATCTCTCTGTAAATTAACAATTCATCTTTAACTCTACATCTTGTGGTATCTAAAATGAAAGACTTTGGTCACAATCTTTCTTACGGCTTAAGAATAGCTGACAAGCTAATAATATTTTCCAGGAATACTTTAAATTCAGTAAGACAGTCAGCAATATCATAAACACAATATATCTCTTAAACCAGATTCTTTTCAAGGAAGTTTCAAGGTAAACATACACCACTATCCTACCAGGAACGTTAGGCCTATAGTTAACGTTATGTGGCTGGTGTATACAGGAATCCATTGGATAAATATAGAAATTATGAAGAAAGATGAGTGAACAAGCCTCAGTTTACCACTTAAAATAAAGCCTTTTAAGGAAACGAACAAGACACTCCCAGATTGGTGTAGGAGCCCAACATTGACTGGATGTCTTGCCATCTTGCCAAACAGAGGAGCAATAGGTTTATTTTTTGATCAGTTGACCATTATGCTAATTTTAAGACTATACTGTGCTGTCAGGTCGTGCATGCAGGACTGGCATATAGCTTCAGGATGTGAGTTGACACCTGCAACGTCTATTCAAAAGTGGAAATCCACAGAGACAAGTTTGTAGGGTTCAAAACAACACACATTAAATAATATGGACCTCTCAAATACACATCTGAAGTGACAATCTTGTGGAACTGAATATTATTTTGTGCCACAGTACAAGAATAAAAACTTTTTCACAGTAGCAAATTATCTATTTAAGGAGTTACCGTTACATACTAGAACAGTTAGATCCAAAAACAGAAACAGCATAAAGGTTACTTGTCAAATAATAGCAAGCAAAAATATGTAAAATGTTTGGACAACCACTTTTTCCCAAGCACTGGCTGATTATTAACATCTGAAACTCATTGCTGCCACTTCAATGAAATCAGTTTCACTGTGTATGTTATGACATTGCATTTACATTTTTACTAGCAGAATTAAACTATGAAAATTAACATGTAATAATACCGCAACATTTGCAACAGAAGAGGAGTTTCTGCTTACTAGCAATCAAAACAGGAGCAGTACATAGGTTGAAAAATGCAGTTATTTGAAAACACAGATGTGCCTCCAAAATTTTGTAAATATGTTTATAATGAAAGAAGCAAGACATTTAAAGCACACATGTTGAGGGAATTGATTAAAAATTGACAGCAGACTAATTACAGAACACAATAGCAACCTATCAGTGATTGATAGGTCATACAGGAGAACTAGTGAAGTATGGTAGTTAAGTATCATCAGCACGCATACCCTGGATGTTTTATGAGTGATGCAAGTGCTGGTCTCCAGCATTATGCAGGAACCAATATCCTCATAGTCAGGCTTTGACAACTGCATGACACTTGTGTCCATTACCCGTACAGTGCACCATACAGCATATCAATTTTAACAAGAAATGAACTAGTTAAAAGCAGCTCTGGAAAGAAATTATAAAAATCAGTTGTGCTATTTAGCACAACAGAACAGTGTGTCAGTAGAATCACAGTCTGAAGGAGTAAATGGCACAAGAATGCTTTCTTTCTCTCTAAGGCTGCTCCTGCTCATCTAGTTTATTCTCATTTAATATTCTCAGCTAAAAACAATATGCCATCTGGCACATTGTCCATGCAATGTGCTGGACTCATATGGTGATCACAGCCTGCCTATGGGGATATTAATTACCATGTACTGCCAGAGAAGGTATATACATTATATGTGAAACATCCTGTATTTATAAATAAGACAGCTGTGTTTAAAGCAAAGACCAGATGAATCAGGACTAAACACAATTTAACTGAGAAGTACAGGGAGGTACCTTGCAGAAGTGAATGATGAAACTAAGAGGAAAAAAACCAATCTGAAATCAAACAGGTATAGAAAGGCAGGGCAAAATTGAGTCACTTCGTCCTTCCAGTGTTTAGGAAGCAAAATACAAATTATTATCTTGTATCGTTTCCTTTTAGACCTAGTTGCAAAATGTTTGATTTCTGGATTTTTAACAAATTAGTCTTTTGCATCAATGGACCATCATTAGCACAGATGTGGACATCATTTGCCTATATTTAAGAGTCATGTTGGGCACATATGAGTTAAACTTTGATTTATTTGGACAATGAGGGCCATTGACAGTAAACACAAGTGTGTGTGTGTGTGTGTGTGTGTGTGTGTGTGTGTGTGAAGGGGATTGGGAGGGTACTCAACAGTGAACACATGCAGGTTTACCACAAAGGCATATATGATCATGGACTTCATCTTTTCAGAAACACAAGCCAATAGCCACATCTTTTCGAAAATTCTGATGAAACCCAACCTTTAAACATAATAGAAATACACAAGCATATTGCAAAGGGGTCCAATCTCCCGAAACAGCTGTTTGGAAAAAGTACAGCACACTTTGCGGAAATCTTGAAGTTACCAAAATAATCTAACTTGACATGAAGTCTGTACTGGTAGAAATCTACATATCTTAGGAACGTGTCATGTTTGACAGTCTGTTCAACAAAGAACAGTATTATAAAACTGTTACACAACGGGGGCCCTAAATGTATTTAAGGAAATATTATATGTAAAGATGCAGCAACAGTTGCCATAATATGCCATCTTCTCACATCATAATAGCGTCAACGCCAGGGTAAAAACTGACATCTTTATAGGCACAAAACTGTCACATCGTCATAAAAACAAGAGTATTTTCAACAAAATTACCTTCTTGATTTCATCCTGTCACCCTGTCACCACCTGCACCTCCTCTTCCACACCTTCTTGAAATGGGTCATTACAGGAAGGCGTATTTCCTGATCAACTCATGAATTAAGAAAGTGCCTTTATACAAAAAAGGAGATAACTACAGACTCTAGTATCAGGCTTTTCAAAAATATTGGAAAGGCTCATGCTCAACAGACTAACTGCTTGCCTGTCTTGCTCCAGAAACTACAGAAAGCTGTTAATTGAGGGCACGCTGCAGATTGCATAACATTGTGTCGCAGTAACAGAAGACAATATTTAACTGTTGAAAACTTATAAAGATCATAAGTTATAAGCATAAAGCACGGTGTGCCTCAAGAATCAGTTATACGATCTACCTTATTCAATTTATCTGTAAACAATATGGAACACATGTATGTGTTGTGGGATGAAAGTGGACTGTTTTAGGAGTAGATTCAGCTTAGTTTTTAGGGATGATGAAAGACAATGAGCTAAACTGAAGACAGATTGACACTGTTTCGAAGAAGTTAAGGTAATTAATTTATGCAAGCAACATAGAGTATCAGTACGGAGAGGCTCTACCTCCTACCACCGCAGTGATACATAGAAGAATAATGAGAGATTTCACTGAAAGAGAGACTTGGGACTGTGAGTGCATTACAATTGCACAAGATGAAAAACTGGAAAATGATGAGATATTCAAGCCTATAGCATAAGATAAAAAAAGGGCACTGAGGAGCCTTTATGAATAAAGGCTTTTTTAAATCAAAACTCTTGAATCAAATTAACAAAATCAATGTCACAAAAAATACAAAGTTGCAAAACTGAACAGACTAGCCCCAAAACCCAGAAAAAGAATTTGCCATGATGTATATCGACCAATAGCATATTGAAGTTCCTTGTTCATCCATGATTAAAGAGAAACGAACTCTCATTAGTGCCCAATAATAAATGTCATAGCAATGTATTTTTAAACCAAGCTGTAGCTCTGTTATCAAAACTTACATTATAGTACAGAAACTAATGCACTAGCTGGCTTTGTGCCTGAAAAAATGGTAGCGTAAACCGTACAAGGATAGAGGACTGGTGCAGGTGAAGAAGGGCTATCTTCCACTCGCAGGGCTAGCACTCTACATTCATGATATGGACTGCCGATTCCCTCTGAATGTTCTGGGAGCCATATTCAAATGTCATGTTTAACCAGGATTAGTCTTTTTCACTCTGCTCACTGTAGTTGGCAATTTCATAAATGTGGTAGTTGAAACCTGACATCTACTGTTACCTTATGCTATCCATGTTCAAAATATCCTCCACCTAAAACTGCCACACTGTAGCATCAGTACAATACTTACATATATTATGTACTGAAGTTCATTATGTGCTGTAAAACTTTGTTGCACTTAAATATCCATACTGTGGGTATATTCCTAGTTTATAAGCATAATGACTTGTCCGCTTTTACAATTGTACAGTTGTTCAAAATGTTATTTACAGGACCAATAAAATACCCGTTTAAGGTCCTTTCTAATACCTACACTCCTTACTCTGTCCATTCTTGTTTTTTCCTTAACTGCTCTGAGAAATTTCATTTCCCCTGCTTGCAGTCTGCTCCAGTCCCTTTCTGTCACTGTCCCTGTTTCTCCTCCATAGGTGACAATAGGGAAGTAATAACTCTGATACATGAGTTTTGCTTTTTTCTTTTTAAATGTCCTTATTCCAAATCAGGTGTTTTATTGTTTGGTAGAAATTGTCTCCCTTCCGTAACATCCTATTAATTTTGTTAGTTATTCTTCCATCACTAGATATTTCACTCCCTAAGTCAGTGAAACTGACTACCACTTTGAGGGGTTCTCCATTCAAAGTAATTCCATTCATCCCTTTCTCTCTTCCAAATACCATTTCTTCATTCTTCTCTTTATTTATTTATTTTTAATCCATACCTTTTTATTATTTCCTTCCACGCATCAAGTTGTAACTGTACACCTACCTCTTTATCGCCCCATATTACCATATCATCTGCAAAAATCATCTTTTTGTCTTTTTCTTTTACTATATCTTTAACTGCCCAATTCATTCCCTCCATCACAACATTAAAAAGTGCAGGAGATAGAACACTTCCTTATTTAAGTGCTTGTCTTATTTCAAAGTATTCAGAGTTCCCCAATGGTGTTCTAATTCTACAATTGTGTCCTCTGTTCATTGTCTTTATTACATTAATGCATCCATCTTCTATACATATCTTCTTCGTTTCTTCCCATAGTCTTTCCCTGTTGACCGAATCATATGCCTTTTCTATGTCTATAAAAACCATTATCACCATTTTGTTATATTCCCAATTTTTTTCCATCAGTTGACGGATAGAAAAATCAGGTTGATCATGCTTCTTCCTTTCCTAAACCCATGCTGTTCTTTACTCAGGTCCTTTTCTATCTTTTCACTTATTCAATTTAGTAAAATTCTTTCAAAAACCTTGGCTATATGACTCATAAGGGTTATTCCTCTGTAGTTTTTATGAAGTCTTTTATTGCCTTTTTTGAAGATGGGAACAAATCCTCCAATCATCAGGTATTGTACTATTTCTCTACACACTTTATAGTACTCTATACAGCCACTGCATTCCCACTGAACCTGCTGGTCCTACCATGTCCACCGATACTTCATCAGGTCCCGACGGTGAGGGGGAAGCTGAGACCTGCGCGCCGCACCGATTCTGAGGAAGGTTGGACGACTACTGATCGTGTGCCAGACATCGACCTATTCTCAGGACAATCCGGAATATGCAATGATGTCAGTTTAGACCAGAACAGTGCACCAACAGAATTTTTCTCATATTTCCTCACAGACAGTATGACGAAACACATAAAGGAACAAACTAATCTGTATGCTCAACAATGCATCAGGAAATTACAAAGCACAAATTCCCTTTCACCCACCTGCTCATTATCGAAGTGGAAAGGAGTTACACTTATGGAAATAAGGAAATTTCTGGCAATTGTAGTCCATACGTGTGTAAGTGTGAGGCCACGTATATGAGAGCACTGGTCCAAGAACCCTGTTATGTCGTGTAATTTCTGTCCAAACATCTTGAGCCGTGACAGATTTCTTTCTATTTTGAGAAACTTTCACATTAGTGATAATTCCTTAGCTAAGAGGAAAGGAGAAACTGGCTATGACCCACTACACAACGTGAGACCCCTCCTAGATAATGTGTGTGCTAATTTCCAGCGTGCGTATACACCATCTCAAAAAATTACAATAGATGAAGGCATGTGTAAATTTCGAGGTTGTGTGTATTTCAAACAGTACATGCCACAAAAACCAAATAAATACAGTATCAAACTGTACATGTTATCCGAATCTGACACAGGTTACATCTGGAATTTCTCTGTTTACGCGGGTGAAAGATCTGACACAGTGACTCTGGTAAAGACATTGCTTGCAAATCTGTCAGGAAAAGGCTACACTTTGTTTACGGACAGATTCTACACAAGTCAAATACTTGCTTCAGAACTGGAAGCTGCAAAAACTGCTCTTGTGGGAACAACAAGAAAATCTCGGCAGGGATTGCCTCGTGCTATAAAAGATCCGAACCTTCAGCGAGGTGAACTTATTTTCAGGCTTAAAGGAAATATGTTAGCACTGTGTTGGAAGGACAAAAGAAATGTGCATATGATAAGTACAAGGCATACTGCTGAGATGGTCACTTTCACTGATCAGAGAGGAAGAGAGAAGTCAAAGCCAGCCTGTGTAGTGGACTACAATAAAAACAAGTTTGGTGTTGACTTATCAGATCAGCGATTGTCATACGGCGCATTTGAACATCGAACTGTGAAGTGGTGGAGAAAGTTGGCATTCCATGTTATACTAATGGTGATTGTAAATTCCTGCATATTATATAATAAGGTTACTGGAAAACACCTCACAACATCTCACTTCATGACAGTTATCTGTGCAGATCTTGCACAAAGCAAAGATCTTTAACCCCGACCTGGTCCATCTGGACTCTCAAGACTATCAACTGGAAATCATTTCCTGGAAAAGATTGAGACAGAAGTAGGTAAGAAACAGAAACAAAAACAGTGTGTAGTGTGTTCTCTGAGAGGAAAAAACTGACTGGAAAAGTGTGGCGAAAAGACACAAGCCACCAGTGTAGTGAATGTAAAGTAGCATTGTGCAAAATGCCGTGCTTCAAAATTTACCACACAAAGAGCAAAATTGCATCCTAAAATAGTTACAGGAAGTTACTGTAGATAAGACATACTGTATCTATCATAATTACAATTTCTGTGTAAAATAAAAAAAAATTCCTTCTAGAAAATCCAGTGAATATACCTTTGACCAATTTTTCCTTTTTTCAAAAACAATGTTATAATAATAAAGCTTGTCAAAAGTATGTATTAATTCAAGAGAAAGGTATTATATATGGTTTTAAACAAGAAAGTCTAGGTCTTTCAATAAGAGTAATTTTATTGCTATAACTGAAACCTTTCATGAGTTATAGTAGTTTAAAGTACGTTAAAATCAGCCAGGCTTTATGGTAAACACCCGCGCGCAATGGCTCAGGACCCATAGTGTTAATTACTTTCTCTCCCCATTCCCTATCTACTAGAATATAATCAATTACACTCTTGGTTCTTCTATCCCAACTGTATCTGGTGATAACATGACTTTCTCTCTTCATAAATCAGCTGTTTGCTATTTTCATTCCATTCCTCTGGCACAAATCCAGGATTCTTTCCCCTTCTTCATGTCTACCTCCATATCCAAAACATCCCAATACTTGCTCAAATCCCTTTCTGTCTTTGCCTATCTGTCCATTAAAATCTCCCATCACTATATTAGCACACACTATATGGTTCTCTAACTCATTTTCGAAGTCCATCTTTTCTTCTTCGCTACATCCCACTCGAGGTGCATAAATCTGGATAATTTTTAGCGTTTCTTTTTGGAATCTCAGGTTTAAGATTATGATTGTGACTGATATATATCTCACATTTTCAATACAACTTTGTACATTCTTATTTACCATCACTGTCACACCATTTTTTCCAAATCTGTTATTCCCACTCCAGTACAGTTTTTTCCTCCTCCTCCTCCTCCTCCTCCTCCTCTCAAATTCTTCTCACCCTTTCCCTTCCACATTGTTTTGCTTAATCCCAAAATATGTAACTTTCTCTCCATTAGTACATCTGTCATTTCTTCCATTTTTCCACTGAGGGTTAATGTGTTCAGGGTGCCAATATTTAGGTTATTTTTTAGTCCATTTGGTTTCATCTTCTTGTACTGATTAATATCTTCCATTAATAAGAGCAATAATTTATCGAGTTACTAGGAAATGAAGGTTCACATACACATTTCTGTATGCAGAATTTGATTCATTTATGTTAATATAAGTGACAATCAACTGAGATGATTTTGAGACACCAAGGAGGCACTGGAGAAACTTTATCAGATTGTCTCTGATGAGGGTTCTCATAAGTAGATACACAATGTTTTAATCCTTTGCTCTGTTGAAAAGCTATGAACTGCACAGAGTATGCATAATACATAAAAACAAGAATGGCTATGACCATTATGATATTATTAACCAAAGGAGACAGAAAAACAAAATTAATACTCTATACCTTATCATACCTGGCACTGAATACGATCTGCACACATCTCTTCAAGGTAAAGGGGTGCTGCTGCATGCTTTACTTCTTTTAGAGACAGTGTTTTAAGAGATGTGAGTAGCTGCTGAACATTATTTGCTGCCAGAGCTTCGTTTATTGAAGTTATGGCTGCTGTAACTGTGAAAGAATGGAATGGTCATTGGTAGTTAACAGACACACAAACTATAATAGTCTAAAACCTTTTCCTAGCTGTATTATACACAAAACTTATAAAATCACTCTATCCCTGTTCCCAATCAATCTTAACACCTCTTGTATTTGTTTCACATAGTTGTCTTCAACTCAGCACCTCATCTTCTCGGAATCTGACCTCCACCTCTTCAATATCTCCATAAAAATATCCATTAACATAGAGCTCAACCACCATCAACAGTACCTCCACTTTGGTAACTGCAATATAATCCACACTAAAAACTCCCACACACACAGTCTGGCCAACTGTGAATAGTGCATCTGCAGTGACAAGGAACCCCTTGTTCAAACACCTCTAATTCTTAAACCAGCTCCATATTACCGAAAGAAGTGCTGTTCTTATTACTCAACATCATTCCAGATTGGAACAACTGAATTACATCCTCTGCCAGAGCTTTAACAACCTTTCATTGTGCCCCACCTCTCCCAAAGTGGGATTCCATTGCCCATCAAAACTACACAATATCCTAGTCAAACTTTATCCCAAGTCTACCCTCATCCCCTTGCCACATGGATCACATATTTGAAAGACTCAGGTGCAAGGCCTCTCATTTGCCCACATTCTGCACCTTCTAATCTAGTTGTGTAGCAGACACATGCTGCTAAGAATAAAATGCTGACTGACTTCAATGACTGCTCCCATCATCCTGTGCTGTTTGTGGATCCCCCTCCCTCCTCGCCATGCTCAGTACCAGCTTTTCCGGATTTGTAGATGAAACTTGACTTGTTCTTACAATACACTCAGTGATCCCACAATCATCCTGGATACAGTCTCTGGTAGTCCCAGTCCAGCACCCACCAACACCTCTGCCCTGTGACTTCAACTTCGCTCCCTTAAGTTACACTCTTATTTTTCCCTCTGTATCTCATCCTTCCTCTGTTCTCTCATTGCTACCCGCTTCCCCCCAACCCTGCTGCTGTGGACTAATCATTCCTCCACTTGACACACAAAACTTCCTTTCCACTGACTACCCCAAGGCAGCTCACTTGTGCCACATTCCTTTCTATTGCCACCTCTCCCTCCCAACCATGTTTTCCTTTCCATCTCTTTGCTCTTCTCACCCACTCTACTCATGCTCTAGAGGAGGTAAGCAAAGTCCAGTCTTTTGGATGTGCCTGCTGACAGTTCAAGATCTCAGCTGCATGGTGAGTGGTTACATTCCTTCCACTCTTTGTATTTTACCTAGAACTTACCAATATCATTTTAAAAAAAACATAACAAAAACTGACTCATCAAGCAATGAAAAATCCAGGTTGGAATATCAATAATTATGGACTGGATAGATTGCTACTCACCATAAAGGTGATACGTTGAATTGCAGACACACACAACAAAACAACTGTTTCATAACAAGCTTTGGCCAAAGCTTTCATCAGAAAAGAAAAACACACATAAATTCACACCAGCAAGCACACTTCACAAATACATTACCGCTATCTTCAGTTGCTCAGGCCAGATTGAAACTTAAATGTGTCAAACAAGAGCAACAACCTGTAGTGGAGCAGGAAGCGGGAGGAATGGTAGGGTATAGGTGAAGGAAGAGGAAACGCCACTGCCTGGCAGAGCATGCTGGGACTAGAGGTGGCAGACAAGGCTACCTGGTGCAGCATCAGAAGGCTGTTGGGGGGGGGGGGGGGGGGGGAGGGAGTGGTAAGGAGAGGAGCATAGAACGAGAAAAGATCGGTGGTTGCATTGGCAGAGAGCACTGCACAATGAGGGTGAGGAGATTTGAGGTGGAAGGAGGTGATAGGACAGAGGGGCAGAAACTGTAGGGTGGAGGGTGTGGGGGACAGTAGGTTACCATAGGTTGAGGCCGGGACGATTTTGAGAGCAGAGAATATGTTAAAAAAAAAAAAAACTTACATCTGCACAGTTCAGAAAAGCTGGTAGTCGATATGAGAATCCAGATGGCCCGTGTAGTGAAGCAGCCATTGAAATCAAGCATTTTATATTCAGATGCATGTTGTGCAACAGGGTGGTCTACCTTGCTCATGGCCACAGTTTGATGGTGGCATTCATCTGATGGCACAGAATAAGCCTATGACAGAACTCCGGACAGGAAGTGATGGGAGGGTGGATTGGGCATGTCTTGCACGTGGATCTTCCACAGGGATATGATCCCTGAAATGATGGGCAAGCTGTCCAAGATCCTTTACACTCCTCCTACTAAGTGGTGTTCCAGCATCCACCCAACCTCCACAGCATCCTAGTCCATCCCTATGCCATTCCTAGTCCTACACCTCTGCCACAGAGATCATACACTGTGGAATATACAGGTGCAATATCCGTCCAATTCACCTACCCATCACTTCCTACTCCAGTTCGGTCACATGCTTATCCTACCCCATCAGAGGCCAGGTAATCTTCGAAAGGAGGTGTGTTATGTACCAGCTCTGATGCAATCACTGCTCTACTTTTAGATTTGTATGACTACCAACCAGCTATCCACCAGATCAAATGGGTACCACCAAACTGTGGCCAAATGCAAAATGTACCATTCTGTTGCACAAAATGCCACTGAACATGTTAATTTCAATGGCTGCTTCACAACCCAGGCCATCCGGATCCTCCCCTCCACCACCAGCTTTTCTAAACTGCACAAATTGGAGTTTTTCTTACAAACATTCTCTGCCCCCAGAATCATCCCGGCCTCAATCTATGGTAACCTGATGTCCTCACACTTTCCACTCAACAGTTTCCACCCCCTGGGTCCTATCACCACCACACAACTCAAGTCTCCTCAACCACAGTCTGCACTGAACTCTGTCAATGTACCCATGAATCTTTTCCCTTCTCTGCTCCTCTCCTTTCTGTTCCCTCTTTTTTGCTTCCCTCCCTCCTCAACAGCTTTCCATACTTGCACCAGGTATCTTTGTCTGCCACCTCTCATCCTTGCACCTTCCATCATGCAGCAGTGTTTCCTCTTCCCCCACCCATACCCTGCTATCCCTCCCCCTTCCCCACTCCACTACAGAGTGGCTCCATTTGATGCATTGAAGTTCCAGTCGGGCCTGAGCTACCAGAGATGGCAATCGTGTGTGCGAGTTTTGGTTGCTTGTGTGAACGCATGAGTGTTTTTCTATTCTGACGAAGGCTTTGGCCAAAAGCTCAATGAGTAACAGGCTTTTTTTGGTGCATGTCTGCAACTCAACTCATCATCTGTACGGCAATAGCAATCTATCCTTTCCATAAGTGTTGAAAATTTACCTATCATGTGTGATCTTACGCAAAATGTACCTCAATTTCCAGAATGAGTTTTCTGGAAAAATATATTTAATGTACGAGCAAGAATAAACCTTAAATTTATATCAATGGCTTTTAATATTGTATTGAAAAGAAGGATGTTTAGGGTTTAACATCCTAATGACTATGATATTATTAGGGGAGCACATCTTTGAATGACCAAGGATTGGAAACAAAACAGCTGTCGCCTTTTTTAAATGAGACACCCTGTCATTTGTTTAACCCATTTAGAGAAAAAAAAAAATCTAAATCTGGACGACCAGATGAGCATTTGAATCTTGCTGCTCTGTATGAGAGTCCAATGCACACCCCACCTCAGAAATATTAATGGCATCACAGTTTTTTATTTTTTGTCACATCCAATTTCACAATAATGAATTTACATTTACTTTTCTTGTAACTTCTGATTTTACAATACTGAGCTTACATTTAATTTTGAAAAGAAACCACTTGTCTAGTTTTATAGTGCAAACAAATGTAAAACCTTTACAAATGTAGGATACCAGCATGAAACATTTCATAGTTAAAAAAATGTCCAATGTTTTTGGTTGTACATATTGATAAGGATCTGAACATGTAGATATGGTTAAACATTTGGGTTCAGTTTACATTTTCTGTAGGAGTAATTGTCAACTTTTGATGCAAAAACATCAGTAAGGTAACATTTTCAATCAGCAATACCTTAAAAATGCAATAATTTGTAATAACTCTTTACTGAAAGTTCTTTTTTGTGCACAAACAAAGGAACAAAAGTGAGAATTATATTTTATATTCTCTTGTGCTTTTCTTGTATGTATTTATTTAAAAAATTCTGACTAAAATTTACATCTTCACAGTACACTTACCACCTAATGAAATTGTTGCCAATAATTCATTACCATTTTTTAATAAACCAGGGACATTTATTGTATGAAAAATGACCCACAGTAGCAACTACTCAATCCAGCTTTGACTCAGTAAAGAGTGAAGCAAACAGCTATAGCTCAGTGGTTATGTAACAAGAAAAAATGTCTTTCAGAGCACAGTAATTTGTTAACATTCAAATTAAAGTTGTTTATTCACAATACCTCCATATCTAATATTAGTTCATCAATGAAAGTATGTAGACAATTATGTATATGAAATATGTCTAAATTCTACAACCAGAGTAAGTTATTGTAGGAACTGTAAAAATGAAATGACCACATTTTAATTATTATTACAAATACATAACACAGGACATTTAACTAAGAAAATAAGGGCTGCACTGAAATAGTTGTGAAACATTTACTCACTTTGCAGAGAGCGGTACCCATTTTCATTGGCTCTGATAATAGCCTCCTGCAGCTCCTTTACAATTTGACAACTAAAATCATCCAGTATTGTTCGCATATCATTGGCCTTGTCTTGGTGCTTCTCCCACAATGATCTAATTTCTTCCAAATACAGAGTGCAGAACCTATCATTAATAGCCTACAAGAAAGAATATCACATGAACATTCATTACATAAAACATGCTAAACTTGGCAGTACACCAACACAAAGTACAAAAATTAACTGAACATGTTTTATATATCTCACATAATAATGTCACGTCAGCAGAGAGAGTTTCAAATGATACCAATAAGAATTTAAAAATGTTGAAAAATTCATAGTTAATTATGGTAGCAGCACAAAAAGTTAGGTGTCATTCATCTCCAAAAAAATATGAAGTACTTCATTCTAATGCTATTAGCTCAGTGTTCTTGTTTTTCAGTTTTACTTCATTCTTTTTCATTCACTGCATTCCATAGATGTCATCAAACTGTATTAATAAAGTACAACTATACTGTTTAATATAATTTGTGCTGATGCCAGCTAAAATGCCATCATCATATGTTTTCTTGCTTTTCTCCTGCAATCCTAAATCTGTATCTTGGCAATGTCTACCAATAAATTATCTATCAATCTTGTTTTTACTCATATACTCATTCTGGTATAAGATAACCATCTCCAGTTATTTTTCTTGGCTTCCTGTGATCTGATATCCTCTCCAGGTAGCTCAATCAACTGATTCTTTGTACTTCAATAATTTTAGTTGTATGTTTCCCCATGCACAAGGTGGAACCAAGGTCCCAGCAGTGCTCTTGCTGGAATACTAATTCTGAGCAGCCTCTTTCCTTTTTTAGTTTGTAACACACTGGACTAAAGTTTTAGACTGTTAAATGATTATGATTAGCTTAGGAGTCATTCAATAAAACAGGAAAGAACAGCAATACATTATCATCGTTCAGCACAGTCTTACAACAGGCTTTGCATGTCCTCTTTTACTCACTAGATGAACCAAATATGTGACATCATTTATTTATTGTGATACATGTTGCACAGGTCCATTTTTGCATGGTAATGCATGGATATTGAATGAGTCAAATCATTTTATTTATTATTATGTTCTTATCATTAACGACCGAAAATCAAGATTAAGAATGCAAATTTGAAAATGACGATTAAAAAACACAATCAGTAAGTTGTAACTGCACTTACAAAAGAGGTTAAGAAACAATTTTCAGATATTATCCAAACAGTAATTTATGAAGTAAAAAGATCATATCTTGACTTAAAGAACACAAATTAATGTAATTAAAGCAGAAAGATACATTAAAGCAGGAATACACAAAAATACAAGGGTAATTATCTTGTCTATCTCTATTAAAGAATTCTTCTAGAGAATAGAAACTTTTTTAAAGAACAATTCTTAAGCTTACTTTTAACTAGTATGTTATTACCTTGTAGACACTTTACTTGGAAGTGTGTTTAATATCTCTGTGCTTGCACATTTTGCACCTTTTTGCACCAGAGACAAATTTTTCAGATCACAGTGTATATCAGATTTTCTTCATGTGTTATGATGATGGTATGACTCATTCATTTCATGCTGAGAACGACTGTGAAGCATGAATGTGATGACAGAAAAGAGAGATATTGTGAGGTAGTTGTTTATCCCTGTGTCTTAAAAAGATTCCAACATATGATTCTTGGAGGCACTCCACACAAACAACCTTTTTGTGTCTTGCAATGACATTTTTTCGACATCAATGAATTGCACCAGAAGATCATTCCATAACGCATAAGTGAATGGAAGCAACAGAAGTAGGCAGATTTTGAGACATTGATGTCTCCAATCTTTATGATTATCAGGATTGCAAATGTTGCTGATCTAAGCCTTTTCAGGACTTGGTGGATGTGGTGTTGCCAGTTAAGCATGCTATTCATAAGGACGCCTAAAAATTTTGAACAATGCATCCTCTGTATCTGCAAGCTCTCATGTGCAATGTTTATCTCCTGTGGGCTTTTGTGGCCAGAGTAGAAGTGAATGTGACTGGTTTTGCTGAGATTTATTGATAGAAAATTTAGTATCACTCAGTTCAGAGCATCGGCAGGTAGTTCACTGCCATTTAACTCTAAGTTAGTGGATGTACTATTGTGTATAACAATACTCGTGTCACCTGCAAATATTGTAAAGTTTTTTGTTGTGTTTGAGGACAGAGGTAAGTCATTCAAATACACATAAGAAATAGCAGGGGGCCAGGGACAGAACCTTGTGGAACTCCATGATGTACTGTGCACCACTTGTACACCACCCCTTCCGCCTGCATGTTATTACCCTCTAACACTATTTTCTGTTGCCTGCCCCGTAGACAGGATTTGAGCCAGTCGCCCATTTGTCCTTGGATTCCATAGTGGCTTGCTTTTTCTATAAGTATTCTGTGATCCACACAGTCCAAGACATAGCACAGGTTGCAAAATATGCCAACAGGCAATTTCTCCTTGTTAGTGTATTCCAAAACGGTTTTGCTAAATGAAAATATAGCTTTGGTTGTGGCGATATCTCCTCTGAATCCAAACTTAATTTTACTTATTACTGCAAAGTTTTTTAGGTGATTGACCATCCTGGCATATATTTAATTTTACTAAAACTTAAGAAAACGCAGTCAAGAGAGATACAGGATGATAAGAGGCATTGAATATATGAACTAGGACTTTACCAGCAGGCTTTTAGCAGTTTGCTGAAAGTGTGGTTGACACCAGTTGAATTTTAACTCTCTAAAAAAATTATGATTTTTCTTACTTGGTGCACTGTTATAGGAGTTATACATATCTGGTCTAAGGAATTTTAGAAATGATCTTTCAATATTTTTATGGCCTTTTCTAAGAAGCTATTGCATCCTGTGTTCTCCACATCAGTTAAAAAGTGACCATTAAACCATTTTTGCCTCGATCTCTTGGCTTTGCACTTCTCTACCTTCATTGTTGAGAACAATGTTTTGGGTCCTACTGGGGAAATTTGCACATCTCACCCCTTATCACTTCCCATACAGTTTTGATTTTGTAACTAGTTTTGTAAATTTTGGAGCAGAGACACAAGCTCTTTGACTTCTGAATGACTTTAGTTAGTACTTTACAATATTTTTTATAGTGATTCAATTTGTTGGGGTTGTCTGAAATTTTTGGGGTGATGTACAGTTCTCATTTCCTTTTGCATGAAATCTTAATACCATATTTACCCAGGGCTTTTTGGCGAGTTTCTTGGTTTGGGTTTTATATATCCTTTTGGGAAGGTACTTTCAAACATCAGTGTCTTGTCATTACTAAAACGATTGTACTTGGAATTGGCATTATCTAAATTATACACAGATCTCTAGTCTACGTCTTGGAGATGTGATTTAAAAAAATCTGGATAGTTTCTTCGTTTTGTCCAAGCTGTTTTCCTTCAGGGACTATATTCATTCTCATAAATATTTGCACTGATAATAATGAGTCTCTGTCCATCATGGTCAGAGAGACCATTCAAGACTTGACTGGTAATTGTAGTGCCGATTTTGGTCTGGGCTATAAATATACTATCAATTAGTGTGCTTGCACATGAAGTTATTGTAGTAGGGAAACTAGCTACAGAAGCAAGTTTATGTGAGGACATCAAATTTTCTTGCTCTGATCTGTCTCTGGAATTTGTTAGAAAATTTACATTGAAGTGCCCAAGCACAATTACAGCTGCTCCGTGTTTGAATGTATATATTAGGAGAGCATCAAACAGCTTCAAAAAGAGACTGCACTTCCCTGAAGGTTCTTGCATAGTGTTACTACTGACATATGAGAATTATTTAAAGACAATCCTATGGCAAACAGTTCCAAATGATGTTCTAAACAATAATTCTGCATGTCAATTGCTCTACATGTGACATTGTTTTTAACATAGATGGCAACACTATCTTTTTCTTTATATTTTCTGCTGAATAATGTCGTCGTATAATAATTGTCCATCACAAGTTTTTCTATACTTTAATTAATATGGTGCTCACAAAAGCACAGAACATGGACATCATCTATACATATGTTTTATCGCTAAACTGCTAGGGTTTTTTTTTCAGTTGAAGGTCTGGACAAGGCATTTTTCAGTGCCCATTCCTCCAAGTTGGTCTGTTTCCAGACACTGAAAGAATGTGAAGAAGCAGTCCCCCACCTGCCCCTGCCAGCCTGTTGTTCAGTCTAGTCTGTCTACACCCATTCCTAGAATTTTCTTGTGTTGTGCTGCACTCTTTCTTCAAATCTGATTGTCCTCAGTTCACGTTGTTCCTTGCATTTCCAATATCACAAATTATAGTCGTTAGATGATTTTTCCCACACCAGTTGGAGTGAAGGCCATGAATGGTGTAAAGTTCTTTACAAAATTTGTGACCTTCAATCCAATGAATATTCCCAAAACTGTTGCAGACTTCTGTATAATTTTACTTGTAGCTGTTACTGCCTTGTTTACACATGAGGATTGTATTAAGTCGTGCCTGTGAGGATAACAGGTACAGTTACAGAATACTTCAGGTGGTTTAGAGCTGTTCTTCAGACATTAGCAGCATCAAAACCTCCATTGTATGCAATGTCATTTGAACCACCACAGGTCGCAGTGTAGTCTTCATTCACCATCTTTTGAGAAAAATCAGTTTCTGTTGACAGTACTTGGTCAATGCAAGCACTTTGTTTTATATAACCTAAGGCACTTATTTTGTTGTTAGTTGTTTTTATTTCAAAACTCTAAGGTGACTATTACCCAGTAAAAATGCATTGTTTCTTCTGGAACCGTTCGTCCCAAGTGACAATTTTGGTTGGCATGGACACACAGTTTGCATAATTTTTGCGTCTTTTTCCTCCTGGTGTATAATTTGTTCTTTTTTGATAAAATTCTTTGATGATGCAATTTTTTTTACTCTACACGACGTAGTACATACACTATGATTCCGAAGCGAGCAGCATGCATCTGAGTCCTGCTTTTAGTAATGTTATCTTCGGCCGCTATATAAACCTCTTCTTTGTTACATTCGTCTTCAGCCCGCTTATTGGTTTTTGGTTTATTACATTCACTTTCAATGTTTCTGAACATATCAGCTAGCACTTTGTTTTCCTTCACTGATTTGCAAACAATTATTTGCAGTGAGTTAACAGTTTCAATCAGTTTGGATTTGTAAGGGCGCACATCACACATTACATTTTGTATTGGATGGTTTTTTACTGTAGTTTTTTTGCGAAGTCAAGACATGGAATTTTGTGGAGCACTGCTGTTATATTTGTTTTTACCTCTACTACTACTACTACTACTACTACTATACTACTACTACTACTACTATATGGGTGGAAAACTTCAGATCAACTGGAAACATACTAGATAAGAAGCATCCTGGTCCGAGACGCAGAGTAACGACACCAGAAAATGTTGAAAGGGTAAGGCAAGCGGCAGTCAGAAGCCCAGGACGGTCAGCTAGACATCACGCTAGTGAGTTACGAATCAATCGTGAATCGGTTAGACGAATTTTGCATAAAAAATTAAAATTCCATCCCTACAAAATGTTCATTGTCCAAAAACTTAAGGAAACTGATTTTGCTGTATGAGAAGACTTCGCTTACAGAATGAAAATGATTATGGGATCGAATGAAAATGAAATTCTATTGATGAGTGGTGAAGCTCATTTTCATTTAAACAGGGCCATGAATAACCAAAACGTACGTTACTGGGCTCCAGAGCATCCACACCTTATCCTCCAGTGTCCTCTACACTCAGAAAAAAGTAACATTCTAGTGCGCTCTCTCTCTCTCTCTCTCTCTCTCTCTCTCTCTCTCTCTCTTTCTTTCTTTCTTTCTTTCTTTCTTTCTTTCTTTTTAAAGAGAACGGGGCCACAGTTACTGTTAATTCGGTTCATTACATTCGTATGCTTGAAAAATTCTTGAAACCAGAACTAAGAAGACGACGAATCCCTTTAAAACTCGTTTGGTTCCAGCAGGATGGGGCAACATTGCACACCGCAAACACTTCAATGACAGTTCTTAGATGCATGTTTCCTGGCCGGATTATCTCATGTTTTGGCAATGTTCCTTGGCCTCCCAGGTCTCCTGACTTGCCAGTATGTGACTTTTTTCTGTGGGGGTACCTTAAGAACTGTCTCTATAACCATAAACCACGAAATTTGGACAAGTTGAAGAATGCAATGATTCAAGAAATTGCTGCCATCCCTGCACAGATTTTAGTCCGTGCTATGGAGGATTTTGAGAAGAGACTTGAGTCCTGCATTCGAAATGATGGACATCAACTTGACAACATTATTTTTCACAAATAACTTTGTTAACTAAAATGGCAAATAATGGGCTTTGCTTTTGTGTAAATAAACATGCATTTATTTTAAAGTTGGCTGAGTATTATTTCATTAAACACCGTCCGTCTCCCGTGTGTCACCATGTAGTAATAGTAGTAGTAGTGGTAGTAGTAGCAGTAGTACTAGTATTATGCTTACTGTTGCCTTGATGATGATGATGATGATGATGATGATGACAATAATAATAATAATAATAATAATAATAATAATAATAATAATAAACCCCGTGGAGGCCCAGGAAAAGAATAGGCCTCCGGTATGTTCTGCCAGTCGTAAAAGGCGACGAAAAGAACAAACCACTAATAGGGCTAACCCCCCTTTTAGTGTGATGAGTTGGTTCAGGACAGAACTAAAGAAGCCTCTGACAACAGCCGTCATGGTCGGGGATGACGCTTGAACCCTATGCCCGCCCACAATGGTAACGACACTGCTAGCCAACTGGAAAATGATTTAAATCCAAATAGAGGTGTTTTGCAGGATATGCTTCCTGCAACCACCCTAGAAGGAAAACAAAGACAGAGGATGAGATGGTCAGATGAAGTTAATTGACACCTCATGTTCTGTTATTACCAAGCAACAAACCTAGGAACCAACACAACTGGATACAGATCACAAGTATACACAACATTTATTACCAGATACCCAGAATTAAAATTTTTAACAGAACAACAAGCAGTGCTATTAGCCCCATTCTTAAGTGACTGGTGCAAAATCTGAATACACATACATCATCTTTCAGATGTAGAAACATGCATGCCAATTTTCGTTTGTGTTGCACAACTCTTTCGTGTTGGGATTTTATTTCTGTTTGTGTATTTCCCAAAATATCAAAGGCAGTCTGTTCTATAGTTAAATTGTTCAAAGTAACAGGACCCAAGACAGCGTCATTGTCTGTGTCACACACATTTGTAGAGAAATGAAATAGATATTTTTTTAACAGTGCACAGTGCTGATTGCTCTGTAACCGTCGGTGGTCGTTATGCATGCCTTGGTTCCTCCCCTTGTGAATGCAGCTTCATTATTAAATAGTATTTAAAGAATCATATCTTTCTTAATTTTTAATCAGTCCCTATACCAGTTCCAAACTGAACAATCCATTGCCCTCACCCACCTAATCCTTCACCTACACATCAACTCAGCCAATGAACACACCCGTCAACTCCTATCCTTAATAAAAGTCCTCAATCTTTCCTCTCCCACATCCACACCGGCTGTTCAGAGCATCCTCCTACAGGCCAACTGCAAATTAGAACAGCATGCCACCCTCCACCTCAAAAAACTATCCAATCTCCTGGTTTCCCACTTCCGGAAAGGGAACTCACTCACCCTTCACAACCTTTCCTGCAAACCTCAACCTCTCTCATTGCACACAGACCCAGTCTCTCCCATCTACTCAATCTCCCACTTCCAGCTCCATTCCCCCCAAAACCTCAAAATTCCAATCAACACAATCTGGAACCACAACACTCTAATTCAGCAGTTAACCTTTCCTCCAAACCTCTCTCCCAATCCGAAACCTCTGTCCTATCCAAAGGCCTCACCTTCAGCCCCACTCCCAGATTCAACCAAATAGCCCTTGTCAAAGATTTACTGTCCTACACCCGTACTCTCTGCTGGAAATATCACTTTGCCACGAAGAAAAATGATCCTAATCCTACTCCTAATGATCCAACTCCCCAAGACACTATCCAAATTGAACCCTGCCTGGAACAGTTCCGTCCTCCGTCACAGTGGGACCCACCTCCTCTTCCTCAAAATCACCCTCTCCAAACTTTCCAGGAATTTCTGACTTCCAGCCTTGCCTCTCAATCCTTCTTAAAAAAACCTTAATCCTACTCCCAACATCACCACTGCTGAAGCCCAGGCTATCCGTGATCTGAAGGCTGACCGATCCATCGTCATTCTTCCGGCGGACAAGGGTTCCACAACCGTGATCGTCGGGAGTATGTGGCTGAGGGACTGCGTCAGCTTTCAGACAACACCACATACAAAGTTTGCCAAGGTAATCCCATTCCTGATGTCCAGGCGGAGCTTCAAGGAATCCTCAGAACCTTAGGCCCCCTACAGAACCTTTCACCTGACTCCATCAACCTCCTGACCCCACCAACACCCCACACCCCTATTTTCTACCTTCTTCCTAAAATTCACAAACCCAATCATCCCGGCCGTCCCATTGTAGATGGCTACCAAGCCCCCAAAGAACGTATCTCTGCCTACATAGATCAACACCTTCAACCCATTACATGCAGTCTCCCATCCTTCATCAAAGACACCAACCACTTTCTCAAATGCCTGGAATCCCTACCCAGTCTGTTACCCCTGGAAACCATCCTTGTAACCATTGATGCCACTTCCTTGTACACAAATATTCCGCACGTCCAGGGCCTCGCTACGATGGAGCACATCCTTTCACACCGATCACCTGCCACCCTACCAAAAACCTCTTTCCTCATTACCTTAGCCAGCTTCATCCTGACCCACAACTTCTTCACTTTTGAAGGCCAGACATACCAACAATTAAAGGGAACAGCCACGGGTACCAGGATGGCCCACTCGTACGCCAACCTATTCATGGGTCGCTTAGAGGAAGCCTTCTTGGTTACCCAGGCCTGCCAACCCAAAGTTTGGTCCAGATTTATTGATGACATCTTCATGATCTAGACTCACAGTGAAGAAGAACTCCAGAATTTCCTCTCCAACCTCAACTCCTTTGGTTACATCAGATTCACCTGGTCCTACTCCAAATCCCATGCCACTTTCCTTGACGTTGACCTCCACCTGTCCAATGGCCAGCTTTACACGTCTGTCCACATCAAACCCACCAACAAGCAACAGTACCTCCATTATGACAGCTGCCACCCATTCCACATCAAACGGTCCCTTCCCTACAGCCTAGGTCTTCATGGCAAACGAATCTGAACCATTACACCAACAACCTGAAAACAGCTTTTGCATCCCGCAACTACCCTCCCGACCTGGTACAGAACCAAATAACCAGAGCCACTTCCTCATCTCCTCAAACCCAGAACCTCCCACAGAAGAACCCCAAAAGTGCCCCACTTGTGACAGGATACTTTCCGGGACTGGATCAGACTCTGAATGTGGCTCTCCAGCAGGGATACGACTTCCTCAAATCCTGCCCTGAAATGAGATCCATCCTTCATGAAATCCTCCCCACTCCACCAAGAGTGTCTTTCCGCCATCCACCTAACCTTCGTAACCTCTTAGTTCATCCCTATGAAATCCCCAAACCACCTTCCCTACCCTCTGGCTCCTACCCTTGTAACCGCCCCCGGTGTAAAACCTGTCCCATGCACCCTCCCACCACCACCTACTCCAGTTCTGTAACCCAGAAGGCGTACACGATCAAAGGCAGAGCCACATGTGAAAGCACCCACGTTGTTTACCAACTGACCTGACTACACTGTGAAGCTTTCTATGTGGGAA
The DNA here is from genome assembly GCF_023898315.1 of Schistocerca nitens. NCBI lineage: Eukaryota > Metazoa > Arthropoda > Insecta > Orthoptera > Acrididae > Schistocerca > Schistocerca nitens. Next base: position 493,329,144 of record NC_064614.1, on the reverse strand, counting down.
TGACCAGCAACAAACTGTCCATTCGCATGAATGGACACAGGCAGACAGTGTGTGTTGGTAATGAGGATCATCCTGTGGCTAAACATGCCTTGGTGCACGGCCAGCACATCTTGGCACAGTGTTACACCGTCCGGGTTATCTGGATACTTACCACTAACACCAAACTGTCAGAACTCCGGAGATGGGAATTTGCCCTTCAGTATATCCTCTATTCTCGATATCCGCCAGGCCTCAACCTCCGCTAATTTCAATTTGCCGCCGCTCATACCTCACCTGTCTTTCAACATCTTTGCCTCTGTACTTCCACCTCGAGTGACATCTCTGCCCAAACTCTTTGCCTTTACGAATGTCTGCTTGTGTCTGTGTATGTGCGGATGGATGTGTGTGTGTGTGCACGAGTGTATACCTGTCCTTTTTATCCCGTAAGGTAAGTCTTTCTGCTCCCGGGATTGGAATGACTCCTTACCCTCTCCCTTAAAACCCACATCCTTTCGTCTTTCCCTCTCCTTTCCTCTTTCCTGATAAAGCAACCGTTGGTTGCGAAACCTTGAATGTCGTGTGTGTATTTGTGTTTGTTTGTGTGTCTATCAACCTGCCAGCACTTTTGTTCGGTAAGTCACATCATCTTTGTTTTTAGATATATTTTTCCCACGTGGAATGTTTCCCTCTATTATAGTCATAAATTATTTAACAGTTACATTGCAGACCCATACACATTCCCTGATACACTTACACATGGAATAACTTATCTGAAACCTAAAGATCAAGCAGACACACCAAACCCAGCTCAATATCGGCCCATAACATGCCTACCAACAATATACAAAATATTAACTTCAGTCATTACACAGAAATTATTGACACATTCAACACAGAACAAAATTATAAATGAAGAACAAAAAGGCTGTTGCAAAGGAGCACGAGGATGTAAAGAGTAACTGATAATAGATGCAGAAGTGACATATCAAGCTAAAACTAAACAAAGGTCGCTACACTACGCATACATTGATTACCAAAAAGCTTTTGATAGTGTACCCCACTCATGGTTACTACAAATATTGGATATATACAAAGTAGATCCTAAATTGATACAGTTCCTAAACATAGTAATGAAAAATTGGAAAACCACACTTAATATCCAAACAAATTCAAATAATATCACATCACAGCCAATACAGATTAAGCGTGGAATATACCAAGGAGACTCATTAAGTCCTTTCTGGTTCTGCCTTGCTCTGAACCCACTATCCAACATGCTAAATAATACAAATTATGGATACAATATTACTGGAACATACCCACACAAAATCACACATTTGCTATACTTGGATGATCTAAAACTACTGGCAGCAACAAATCAACAACTCAACCAATTACTAAAGATAACAGAAGTATTCAGCAATGATATAAATATGGCTTTTGGAACAGACAAATGTAAGAAAAATAGCATAGTCAAGGGAAAACACACTAAACAAGAAGATTACATAATGGATAACCACAGAGACTGCATAGAAGCAATGGAAAAAACAGATGCCTATAAATATCTAGGATACAGACAAAAAATAGGAATAGATAATACAAATATTAAAGAAGAACTAAAACAAAAATATAGACAAAGACTAACAAAAATACTGAAAACAGAATTGATAGCAAGAAACAAGACAAAAGCTATAAATACTTACGCTATACCAATATTGACCTACTCATTTGGAGTAGTGAAATGGAGTAACACAGACCTAGAAGCACTCAATACACTTACACGATCACAATGCCACAAATATAGAATACATCACATACATTCAGCAACAGAAAGATTCACATTAAGCAGAAAGGAAGGAGGAAGGGGATTTATAGACATAAGAAACCTACATTATGGACAGGTAGACAATTTAAGAAAATTCTTTCTAGAACGTGCAGAAACTAGCAAAATACACAAAGCAATCACTCATATAAATATATCGGCTACACCACTGCAATTTCATAACCACTTCTACAACCCTTTAGATCACATAACATCAACAGATACGAAGAAAGTAAATTGGAAAAAGAAAACACTACATGGCAAGCACCCGTATCATCTAACGCAGCCACACATCGATCAAGACGCATCCAACAATTGGCTAAGAAAAGGCAATATAAACAGTGAGACAGAAGGATTCATGATTGCAACACAGGAACAAACAATAAACACCAGATATTAAAGCAAGGATATTATTAAAGATCCCAATACCACAACACTGGACTCGCATTCGGGAGGACGACGGTTCAATCCCGTCTCCGGCCATCCTGATTTAGGTTTTCCGTGATTTCCCTAAATCGTTTCAGGCAAATGCCTGGATGGTTCCTTTGAAAGGGCACGGCCGATTTCCTTCCCAATCCTTCCCTAACCCGAGCTTGCGCTCCGTCTCTAATGAACTCGTTGTCGACGGGACGTTAAACACTAACTACCACCACCCAATACCACAACAGATAAATGCAGACTTTGCAAACAACAAATAGAAACAGTAGATCACATCACAAGCGGATGTACAACACTAGCAAATACAGAATACCCCGGAAGACATGACAATGTAGCAAAAATAATACATCAACAGCTTGCCTTACAACATAAACTTATAAAACAACACGTTCCCACATACAAGTATGCACCACAAAATGTACTGGAGAATGATGAATACAAATTATACTGGAAAAGAACCATTATAACAGATAAAACAACACCACATAACAAACCTGACATCATACTCACCAATAAAAAGAAGAAATTAACAAAACTAATCGAAATATCCATACCCAATACAACAAATATACAAAAGAAAACAGGAGAAAAAATTGAAAAATACATCCAACTGGCTGAGGCAGTCAAGGACATGTGCCATCAGGATAAAGTTGACATTATACCAATTATACTATCAACTACAGGAGTAATACCAGACAATATCCACCAGTACATCAATGCAATACAGCTACATCCAAACTTATATATACAACTACAGAAATCTGTAATTACTGATACATGTTCAATTACCCGAAAGTTCCTAAATGCAATATAATACATACCGTACAGTTAAAAGGAAGTGACGCTTGATCAAGGTCCGCGTCACTTTCCATTTTTAACCAGACTTAACGTCTGAGAAAGTAAAGAAATAATAATAATAATAGGCATGTGGCATATTCTACATGATCAACTTCCCACAAAAAGTTTAAGACATATCTTACACACAGAAAGCAAGTACCTTTTTCATGTATAGTTCGTGGAACTTTTCACATTGTAAACAGTGATGCATCATTTGAATGCTGCCACTCATTAAAAATTAAGAAATATATGATTCTTTAAATACTACTTAATAATGGAGCTGCATTCACAAGGGGAGGAACCAAGGCACACATAACGACCACCGACGGTTACAGAGCAATCAGCACTGTGCACTGTTAAAAAAATATCTATTTCATTTCTCTACAAATGTGTGTGGCACAGACAATGATGCTGTCTTGGGTCCTGTTAGTTTGAACAATTTAACTATAGAACAGACTGCCTTTGATATTTTGGGAAATACACAAACAGAAATAAAATCACAACACGAAAAAGTTGTGCAACACAAACGAAAATTGGCATGTATGTTTCTACATCTGAAAGATGATGTATGTGTATTCAGATTTTGCACCAGTCACTTAAGAATGGGGCTAACAGCACTGCTACAAGGATGCAAATCAGGTTTGTTTTAAATACAGGCTGTAATGGTTGTGAGCATTAGTTACCTTCGAAACTGGAGCTGGTGAGGTGATGTTAGTGAAGAATGCCTTTAAGGTGACAAAGACAGCATTATCAATCTCTTGTTTTAAATGAGTTCGAGTGATAGGACTACTGTACATAATTGCAGAATGTATGGCTGCAAGAAGACCAGACGCCAGACAGCTAAGTGGCACTACCGAGTAGGAAGACCATCACGTGCGGTGAACGGCTCTGGCATATTGCGCTGCATCTGCAGCAGCAGCAATCTGAGCAGCAGTGGGCACCACAGTGACACAACAAACTGTTACAAATCGATTACTTCAAGGACAGATCTGAGCCAGATGCCAGGTAGCACGCACTTCACTGACCCCAAACTACTGCCATCTGCCACTTCAGTCGTATCAAGCAAGATCTCATTGGACAGCAGAGTATTATGGTCTGGGGTGTGATTTTGTATGACAGCAGGAGCACTCTCATGGTTATCTCACACACCCTGACCGCAAACCTGTACAGCAATCTGCTGATTCAACCTGTTGTGCTGCAATTCATAAGCAGCATTCCATGGGTGTTTTACAATAGAATAACACTCACTCACATCCTGCTGTTGTAACCCAACTTTCTCTCCATAGCGTTGACACGTTGTCTTGGCCTGCTCAGTCATCAGATCTGTCTCTAATCAAGTACATATGGGACACTGTCAGATGACAAATCCATCATCATGCAGCACACCCTTATTGACCAACCGAGTGCAGCAGGCAGGGAACTCTGTCCCACAAAGTGGCATCCACCATCTGTACAACACAGTGCATGCACATTTCCATGCTTGCACTCAATGTTCAGGTTGTTACACCAGTTATTAATGTACCAGCATTTCACATTTGCAATTTTTACACTTACGTTAACCTGTAATCTTGAAATGCTAATTGCTGAAATACCTAGGCAGATGTATTCCCAAAATTTCACTACTCTATATTAATTATTTTTTGGTGTTGTGATTTTTTTCCATACGCATACATTAATTGAACAACTATGGATGATTCTGTTGCCTACTCACAATACTATGCATTTTCAGCATCAGAGACACTCCTTCCCACAAATTCTAACGTGTGTGGAAACATCTCAACCACACTTTCCCAAATCAGTTGTGATAATTCACATCATGGACATTGCTGCTGTCAAAAAGGAATATAGAAAAGCATTCAAACATGCAATTCACATTTTCTAAGAGTACAAAAGCACATTGAAGATAAAAATACACTTTTTTTAAATGTTACTGGGAACTCTTCAAAATTGATTGTCACAAGTTTATTGTGAAGTGTTGAGAAGTTGTGTGTGTGTGTGTTATAAAACTATGGGAAACTGTTGAAAATGTGAAACAAATATATCTAGACTTGAAAGGTAACAAAGAATAACAGTTAATAAATAAAAACTAGCCACAAAATAAAACCAGTTCACAACAATTACCACTTAAAATTCACGTCTATGTCTATAAAAACTTCTATGGCTTGATATTGATTCATGTCACTTTCTGGGAAGAGACTCCAAGTATCTTTGTGTCTCTTAGAGACAGTAATGCTCTAATTTACAACACAAATGAGGTTAGGCAGCTCTCACAGTTATCTATAGAGGCCACATTCAGTGCAGTAATGTAAAAATCAACCAGCAAGATCCGAAAATTAAACCACACTGGGAAAGCAAAGAGAGTGTGTTCTGCATACAGCCAGTGAACCCCGATTAATCACTTTAGGATTATTAATCTACCCGAGGGCTTGCATTTTCATTGCTGAAGCAGTATTTTTAAATTCATACATGTAGAAGTATCTGTCTCATTGTAACTTTCAGCTGTGATACACTGTGCTGCCACGTATGCCCCCCCCCCCCCCCCCAATCTCCTTTTCATTACCGCAATTGTCTGAAGAGAGATTAGTGGCATCAATTGATAATCTCGGAACAATGTAAGTAGGATCTTGTCACAATAATGTTTCGCTGATGAAATAGGATCATTAAATACAGCCTCACCTTTCCTGGTGTACTGGCAGGGATTTTGGCGACTGATTTATGAGATTTTTGTGTTTCTATTGCCATTTCTGAGTACTCATTTTAACTGTTCCCAATAGAGTCCAACAGCTGATTTTTCACCAGAAGTGATGTGTTCTTATTGTTACACTGGAAAAGATGCATCACTCTTCATTTATAACTTTAAAACCATTTTTGTTGTACACTGGAAACATTTACTTCAAAGGAAGGCCAACAATCTAAAGGAAATACATCATATTCTACAGCACATTGAATAAACATTTACAGGGACCATTTTCATAATTAGCTGACAAACTGCATGCTAGATGCAAAGGATCATTCTGCCACAGTCTGCTACCATTTGTTGATACTGTGCCTGAAAAATCAGTGCTTGCATTCAAACTCCTTACTAATTTATAACCTATTTATTGCCATCATCTGCTGTATTTTCGTTCTTCACTGGTTCAGTATTATCCTCAAAATGATATTTGCTTCAGAGTTTTAAGTAATGGGTACAACTATTTCATATCATCAAAACTTCGTTGCCTAAATCCCGCAAGCCATTACACACTGTGATGTTTAAAATTCCTTAGGGCACAGTCAAAATGCAAGATGCATGGTGGACAACTGATAGAAAATGAAATGCTGTTTGTGGGTACCACAGTCACCCATCTTCATGTCACTAAATAAAACTAACTTTTTTTCGTCCTCTCCACATGCAACATTTCCATCATTTACAAGAGATTAGTATTAATGCATCTTTTTGCAAAATGCTTTATCAGCAATACTTGACATCTGACTTTATCACACACCTCCAGTTTAAGATATTTGTGACATAGAACAGTCATCAGTAACTCCACATCACCTTCATGGGCTGCACCTAAAGCCTGTTGCCAAAGCCAGCACACTGCAATCAGAGAAAAAGAGATGTTTTGCTTACTAATGAATTAATTACAAGTACAGGAGATTAAAAGAAATTAATAATTTATTTTTTATAAAAATGGGGTATAACCATAACCCTGAGAAACAGCATACCCTTGTGTAGAGCATCGCAGTTATTGACACTAAATATATGTCTGCAGTCAGAAGGAAACAACTCTTGTATTGGCATCAAGTGTTCTGACAGTACAAAAACCAAGTTAAACAAATAAAGCTTAATTCCTTGTATTAAACCACTTTTATCAATGACTTGTTGCATTTTATTTTCTAATACTTAGTTAAGTAGAATACTGTTTATTTTACTTCAGTCATTAAGGTCTTTTGATAGAAAGCTACCAGTCTAGATGTAACATTACAAGTTGTGTGTGTCTATATTTGGTACATGAATGACAATATGTCAAATTTTACAGTGTTTCATATTTTGATAAGTCCTATGTCATTGTTTTCCTGTGAGGACAATGGCTTTCTGCCTCCCAGTGTATTGCTAGCCTCCACGGGCTGCTTACAGCACACTGGCCAGTTAGTAACAGAGCAGAAGCACGCACATTACCCGGGTTTTTAAGTTTTACTAATAGTTTTATAGAGCTGGTGTCTAGTAGACATTACAATACATTCTAAGTGGTGTTTTCTAGCCTGGCTCATTCATTAGTCATACTTTGTACATTTTACAAGCATCTTTTGGGTGTCCACAATTTTATTATGACATTGTGGTTTGACTTTTACTGTGGATAGCTTCCCAAAATCTGGGACACTGTAATTGTCCAACTACACCATGGAAACAGACTCCCACATTAAAGATACAAACCACTTCCTGCACCAGCTCTCCACCATCCCCATGCCCATACCTCTTTGTTTCCTACTTATCACTGTAACATGCAACCTCCTTACACACCAACATCCCTTCTGCCCACAGCCTTGCCGCGAGTGAACACTACCTCTCCCAACACCCTGTAGATTCCAAACCCACCACTTCACTTGTCTTACACCTAACAAACTACATTCCAACCCATAACTACTTCACCTTTGAAGGGAAGTTATACAATCAAATTCATGGCACAGCCATGGGCACCTGGAGGGCACCTCCTATGCCCAGCTCTTCATGGGCGACCTAGAGGAAACATTCCTAGCTCTCCAAAACCCCAAACCTCTAGTCTGGTTCAGGTTTATTAATGACATCTTTATAATCTGGACCCAAGGCCAGGATATCTTATCTCCATTCCTCCACAATCTCTACACCTTCTCTCCCATTTACTTCACCTGGTCCTCCACCCATCGTGCCACCTTCCTACATGTTGATCTCCTCCTCTCAAATGGCTCCATCCATACCTCAGTCCACATCAAACCCACGAACCACCAACAGTACATGAACTTTGACAGCTACCAACCCTTCCACACCAAAAAATCCCTCCCATAAAGCGTGGTCGCCCGTGGCAGACACATCTGTAGTGATGAGAACTCCCTCGCCCAGTAGGCTGAAGGTCTCAAAAAGCCCTTCGCAGACAGGCAATATCCCCAAACCTAATACACAAACATATCTCCCCTGCCATATCTCCAGTTCCATAACAGGCTTATCCTACCCCATCATGGGCCGCGCCACCAGTGTATGCAGCCACATTATATACCAGCTCTGTTGCAACCACTGCACAGCATTTTACATTGGTATTACAATTTACATTGGTATCCCAGATGTCAACCAGAATGAATGGGCACAGCAAAACTGTTGCCAAACAAGGTGGACCACCCAGTTGCAGAACATGTAGCAGAGGACAGCATGCAAGATTTCAATGGTTGCTGCACAATCTGCGCCATCTGGATCCTCTCTACCACAACCAACAGCTTTTCTGAGCTGCACAGGTGGGAGCTATCCTTACAGCACATCCTTCACTCCTGTAACCTTCCTGGCCTAAACCTAAGGTAACTCACTGTCCTCCCACTCCCGACCCAATAGTGTGTGTGTGTGGGGGGGGGGGGGGGGGGGGGGTTTGCACGCGTGTGCTGCCATCTCACTCAGTAGCCTGTGAAATAGTGTGCCCAGCTGTCTGTCACTTGCCCCCTCTACTTGCTCCCCTACCTAGCCCACAGACGGCTCCCCACTGTCCCACGAGCCGCTTACCCCCAATCCCCTCCCTGCCTCCTGTCTCTCTTCATCCCCCGCTCCACCCCTCCCTGCACCCCCACCTCATCCCAGTACACTCACTGTGTGCCAGGAAAGAGCTGGCAGTCGACTGAGAGCAGCATGTAAGGAGACAGACATGTGCACGTTTGTGTGTGTGTGTGTGTGTGTGTGTGTGTGTGTGTGTGTGTGTGTGTGTGTGTGTGACTGCTACTTAAATGAATGGAATTTGGATATATTTTTTTTATGTAACAAGAACCCAAGCCTTTGCCTTCTTTACCTTATGTTTCTACAGCACCTTGCAATTTTTTTATTTGTTTTTAATTTAGTTCTCAATTGCTGGCAGCTCGGTATAAAAACTCCTAGAATTTGGAGCTCCCATTATTAGTTCTAATTACTATTCTATGCTTTGTTTTGATCTAGAATTTTGAGGGAATTTTCCCTTTCCTCTGGACTCTGTGTAATAGTATACACTATTGGTGTTCTATATTTCCCTCCTACATGATGAAGGAATATTTATAAACGTAACTCTTTACATAAATTTCAGCAAATTTACTGAATTTCTGTGACAGAGAAATGCACCAGTTGTTACATCTTTATATTGGAAAACTCTAAGAGAGATGGTTGGGTGGTGGTTGGATTTGATGTTAAAAGCTGTACTCATAATGTGTGTCAAACTTGATAACAGCTGACTGTTGGCCCACAGTCCTTGGCAATAATGATGGAAAAGATAATTGTCTGTGTCACTCACTTGCATAAAGTCTTCACTAACAGTCTGCTTGTTGACAAAATATGTGAACACACCAATCATTAACAAAGCATTCAAAACTTAGGATATGAGTTAGTATGGTAGCCAACTATCACAATGAACAGCACACTGGTCTCCAATTGCTGCACTGACATTTTACAACATTCAAGGCACACAATTTCTCCACTATATAGCAACAAGAGATGAAATATTATCATGCCATTTATGACAAAACAACAAATCTGTTTTTACAAGTTTTAAGATACAAACTATTGAATGTTTTACTGAGTCTTAAAAATCAATGACAGAAACTTAAGGATTTGTTTTGGGTATGTTTTATTTTTACCATACTTACAAATGTTGGGATATGATACTCATAACTGTAACTCCATCATCTTTGAGATATTGCACATTTTTGGTCTGGTATTGGGACTTGCTACATCTAATACACTTGGTGGTAAACATGGATAACCAGTGAGTGTCAACTCTATAATTTCAAAATATTTTTTACAGTGCAGTAAATCAAGAGAGACCACAACAGGCAGATTTTAAAAAAAAATGTAAACACTTGTAATTTGCAGCAGAGTCATCATCAGCCTGAGCTTCAAGCAATGTATCATGTGCTGTTCCATCATTCAGCAAACTGCAGAAAGTCTCGATTTTCTATTTGAATAATCTGTTTCTTACGCATAATCAACATATCTTTAAGTTTTCCTCTTGCAATTGGAATTTTTTTAGCATATGTATTAGGAAAAGAAATAGGTGCTGAAGGTAACCCCTTTAGTTTCAAGGTTACCCCAATACATTCTGTCTTAGAAAATACTGAATGAAACTTGATTATTTAATAGTTAAGTATGCAAACATTGTGCACTGAAATTTAGGGGATATCCTTCTAGACGCTTTTAAATTTGAGAAAACTATCAACAGCATAACGCAGGAAATAAAATGACAAAAATTCCTGCTGCATCTTCAAATGATTTGTATTCATTGTTCATTGTGGTACCCATCATACTTCCTTTCTATTCTCTTTCTTGGAATGAATAGTCACAACCCTGTGAGCTTGATAGCAGTGGCAAGCATACCAGGAACAGATGCCTGCATTGCGCAGGTGACTGCTGGACCAGTAGTAAAAGCGGTCAGTTCACTACCATGTGTCAATGAGTGGCCCCTGGCTGCATGCTTAGTTGCAGCAACAGGACAACACTGCAGTCCACACATTCATGGCTGCAGAGCAGGCAGTTTCCCTGCTGCTGAGAAAGTTCACTTTGGTCTTAATGCTCTAACCCTTCTGCACTGCCTTAATTTTGCCAAGCCCACTCTCTTCCATCTGAGGTTTGCAAGGCTGTTCAGGTGGAACCTCCGCAGCTTCAGTACCAAGATGTTATTTCTCTAGTTTCCACCAGTCAACGGGCAATGTCTACAGTTGCTGCTAAAAAACCAAACGGGTTGTTATCTATTTGTGGTTCTTTTAAGTCCACTATTAATTCCTAATCTTACATAGATCTCTAGCCACAATCTTGCCCTGAGGAGTTGGTGACTAAACTGGCTGGGGGCCACTATTATTTGAAGATAGATTTAGCACTGATATCTTGAATTGCCACTCAATGATGCACCATATTAGGCGCTAATTTTAAATAATCAACTTGGCTTATACAGGCACAATCACTTGTCATTTGGGAGTGCAATTGAACCTACTATTTTCCAAAAGTATGTAGAACAACTGATTCAAAGAATTCCAAATTGTGTTCATTATCTGGATGATATTATTGTTAAGGGTTTGACACAAATGGACAAAAAAAAAAAATCTTGAACCAATTTTTCAACTGCCCCAGAAAATGGTTTATGCTGACAGTTTCTTTGGCCACAGCGTCAGACACATGAAGCACATTCTGAGTCACAATGGCATTATGCCTACATGCAACCTCTTACACACAATCATAAACTCACTGGTTCCTAACTAATAAACAGTTGCAGTCATTCCAGGGCAAAATCACATACTATGCCAAGTTTATTCCCCAACTGGCACAGATCACGAACCCTCTAACTTAACTGTGCAGAAGGTGTCAAATCTGTGTGGTCAGCCACCTATCAACAAGCTTTGCAGTGCCTTAAGGACATGGTCAAGATGGCTTCGCCCTGATGTCATATATCCTGGGCCTGCCATTGACTCTGACAACAGACACATCCCAATACAGTATTGCAGTAGTTTTATCCCACAAGTTATCGGATGATTCTGAGTGTCAAATTTCCCTTGTCTCCACAATGTAACACATGGCAAAGATTAGATATTCCCAAATAGAATTAGGCTTCAGTGATCGTTTCTGGGGTCAATAAATTTCGTGTGTATTTTTATTGCAGCAGAGTCCCCTTGTTGAGCTACAAACAAATGATTCCCTTGCTCGGGCATAGCTGTATGCTCCCATATAAGATGCCTAGTAACTACAGCATTCGGCATTGTTCTTAAGCAGGTACCACTGGAAATCCATTTTTACCCACTGTTCAACACCCCAAAGCCGACGCACTGTGTCTTCTACCTCTTGGACCTGATATGGAATTCAGTCATCAAGAAACAGTCTGTTTTGCCCTTGATCAGCACCTACAAACAGCCCTTGACGAATTCCCGCTGATGGCACATGAGATAACCTCAGAGTAATCCTGTGGTCCAGTCCTGAGGAAGCTTTCATCATCGGTCCTGAAAAGGTGGTCAGAGCATAATTCCCACCAGGGCAACCTGTCTTTCGAAATTATTTCACACTGCACTACTGTTTCAATAACATGTAGGATGTCTGTTAGACATGGAGGACTTTGACTGCCAGGGTGTCATTCTGCCTGCCCCCCCCCCCCCCCCCCCCCGCCCCCTACACTCCTGCTCCTTCAGCTTCTTCACACTTTACATTAGAGGATGACGTGCACAAAAGCACTGTCCAGGCAGCACGTCTGCTGGCCTGGTATCAATGGCAACACTAAGCACACATGACGCACCTGCTGCTACTGTGACTGTTGTCTATCAGGCATCCCTAGCACAACATTTTTCGTCACTGTACCATCCAGATCATCCATGATAGAGGGTCCACCTCAATTTTGCCAGTCTATTTTAAGGTGCTATGTGGTAGCTGGAGATGCTGCCCTCTCAAACTTTCCGTTTGTGGTTCACATGCCATCCACCATCACCCCTGCTTCCATCCATATCCCTAACTGGACTTCCTGCATTGAAGGGACGACTAGCACCTTGGTGTTTGACAACGAGCCCCAATTTCTGTCAACCCAATTTCAGGCAGTCTGTCGCTGCAATAGTATTGAACAGGTGACCACCACCCTCTTTAACGCTACCACCAATGCGGAGGCTGAGTAAAGGATTCACATGTTCAAGACTTGCATGGCTTTTTGCAACATATAGGTCCGCCTTCATCGATGGGCTGAGTCCGGTCAAAATCCTGCCCGAGCACCAGCACTGTGTTAGGCCTCCTGGGCCCAGTGCGGTATGCCCAGTATTTTACAGGTGAATTTTAAGAATTGTGTCACAATCAACTGCATTCTGAGAAGACAGTCCCTTAAGCCCTATCTGCTCAGACATGTTCTGCTACACATCACTTTGACAATGACTGCCACTGAATATGTACACTCAGCACTTGTCAACATTTTCCAGGGATAGAATCAGCAAACTTTATTTCTGTTTTGTGTAATAACTGAACTTAAAAAATTGTGTATAAAAATAGCATAAATACAAATGAAATTGAGGTATTTTTCATATGAAAAGGAGAGTTGCTACTCACCATACAGCGAATATGCTGAGTCACGTGTGGCTTCAGCAGCCACAGACTGCGGCCATGTGGTGTGTGTGTGTGTGTGTGTTTTCTATCTCCAACGAAGGCCTTATTGGCCAAAAGCTCATTTTCTGACAGTCTTTTTGTTGTGTCTAACCTCTAACCGCAACTTAGCATATCTGCTATATAGTGAGCAGCAACTATTCTTTTTATAATATTGTTACATTCCATCCTGTTTTTTCCATTGTTATATTTCAAATGAGTAATTTTTTAACATATCTGTCAAGTGATGTTAAAATGAAACACAAATCATGTTATAACTAGCTACCCACCATTTACAGCATTGATGTAACCTTGAATTTCAGGCAGTGTAAGCTCATCACTATAGTCTTCAGCTGTCGAACTATCATTCTGTGACTGAAATGATGAGAAAACACAAGCATTAAATCACACCGTGTGCTATTTGCATATGTGCCCATATACATCTAAACAAGCAGCTCTGCACTTTAACAAAAATTAACTATTCAGCAGCAATATTTAGCATTCCTTATTAGGACATCGAACCTAATGGCCAATGCAAAAAAGGTACATTGTTACAAAGTGAAAGAATAAAAGAAAATGTGGAATTAGTCAGGGTACACACATGGTGCCAGGCTGCTGCACTCAGTCACGTGGGGAGTGTTGTACAGAGAAGAAACTGAGGAGGCATAATGAAAAATTAGAATGTGGTTAGAGAGCTGTTTGGCATTTGAGGACAAGATTAAGTGAACTGACAATTTCATGGTTAAGACACGTGAGGCAAGGGAGAAGTCAGACCAAAGAAATAATGTGACATCAGCAGGAATAGTTTCTGTTTATACACAGGATTTAGTTTAGTTTTGATTGCCCATGTTTCTGCAAAGAAGTGAACTGTAGCATTGTATGTTACTGCGTTGACTACTGTACGCTCACTTACTCTAAGCTGTTGCATTATTTTAGTGCAACTGTATTATGTGAACTGACTTTGGATGGCATTATAAAAACCAGAAGTAGTGAGACAATAGAACAGAGACTGCACCCAGAAACTTCTTGGGTTAGTATTGTATTACTTGTGGTACAGATGAAAACTGATCAAAGATGGACAGGGACTATGTTTATTGCGTAATGACACAGGGGGAATTGGCCACTGTCCGTAAACAGTTGGAAGCTGTGTTGGCCGGAGCTGACAGGCTTCAGGCTACTGTTCTGGGCTGTGGTGGTATTGGGGCACCCGAGGCAAATGATTTCACACCTCTGGAGCCTATACTGTTGCCTGTGATCTCTGATGTCTTCTGATTAGAGGGCTGCATATGAGTGGATTTCTGCAAAAGCCCACAACCATGTTTACCTTGAAGAATCAGGTCCATCCATTTGAGGCCCATCATTTCCCACTAATGTGCAGGCCCTGCTCGTCAATTCCAATCTCTCCTATCTGCCAGCAGGCCAGATCCATTTATGTGGGGGGTAGGGGGGGGGGGTGGGGGGGGGGGGAGAAATTGGTGAATTTTAATTATTTATCCATGGACCCACTATAAGACTATTTGTTTATGGTTTATCTAAATTTTTTTCTTTAAAATGTTTGCATTTTGGAACTATATTTTCTGTACACATACAGTAAAGGGTGCTATACTGAAGGTTGAAGTTCTTTGTATTGTTTATTACATTAAACAAGTTTCTGATGACACTTTGTATTTAAAAATGTGTATGTGTTCATGCTGATGTAAATTTAACAATTGTAAGAAATGGTCAAGCTTAGGAACACTGTAAGAAATAGGTGTTACGTAAAAGCCATGTGCTTTTGTTTGAAACAAAAGTGGCTCTGGGAAGTGGAAAAGGTGGCAAGGGCGAATTGGCGCACTACCTAGAGCAGTCAAACAGTCTGTAGGCAGCAGTGATTGAAGCAACAGCCTCGTGGAGCACAAGAAGCTTTGCCGGCAAATTTGCACAAAATTGCCTTGAATGAAGACTGCAAATGGCTTACGGCATAGCTGCGAGTTGTTAGGCCACTGTATGTAAAATTGAACGATGCCAAGAAGAGAAATTAGACCCATACAGCAAGGTATTTGCAGGCCGCATTGTGGGTAACGTAGCCGCCATAATTGTATGCTACACCCAAGCCTACAGCCACCAGGTAAGATTTTTTTGTATTTTACTTTAGTACAGCATGAACCATTAATTTAAACATGTTTTTATTAGTGAATAATCATTCTTGAACTTTAAAAAAAGAAAACTGGTTCACCCTGTTATTTCATCCTAATCATACACCTATATAGGATTCCTTCCTGGTGTCTGATTAATCCGAGTATCCTGCTTTACAGGCTTATGAAGTGCCAACTTAATATAAAGAGGTACCATTTAAATTGTTTTTGTGTAAATAATGAGAGTAATAACTTTTGAAAGTAAATTCCAGTAAGAAAGAGGTTTTCTTGGAGTGAAATGTTCAGTATAAAAAGTGTGTGCTTTAGTATCTAAGTATTTTAGTATTTATATATAAAAACAAAGATGCTGTAACTTACCAAACGAGAAAGCGTTGGTATGTTGATAGACACAATAAAAAACACACAAATTTCAAGCTTTCGCAACTCAAGGTTGCTTCATCAGGAAAGATCTTTCCTGATGAAGCAACCTTGGGTTGCGAAAGCTTGAAATTTGTGTGTGTGTGTTTGTGTGTTTTTTATTCTGTCTATCAACATACCAACACTTTCTCGTTTGGTAAATTACAGCATCTTTGTTTTTATATATATTTTTCCCGTGAGGAATGTTTCCCTCTATTATATCCATATTTTAGTATTTAAGTTGGTTGGTTATAGAAAGTGCTTTTCTAGAGGTCCCCCCCCCCCTCCCCCCTTACCTTGCAGCGTAAGACGGAATGCAGGTCAGTTTCAGAGATGCCCATCTCCAGGAGTGGTTTCTGCGTAGCCTGTTTGGCCAGGCTGTCAGCAGGTTGGATGCCTGGGATTCCGATGTGTCCTGGGGTCCACACAAACACCACTGAATGACTTGAGTGTTCCAGGGCAGAGAGAGGCTTGTGGATGTTCGCTACCAAAGGATGGCGAGGGTAGCACTGGTCGATAGATTGTAAGCTGCTCAGGGAGTCAGAACAGAGAAGAAACGACTCACCAGAACAGGAACCGATGTACTGAAGTGCACAAGATATGGCCACAAGCTCTGCAGTAAATACACTGCAGCCAATGTGCAAGGAACACTGTTCAATACGGCCTCTTTGGAAATAGGCGAAGCCATCATTACCATCAGCCATCGAGCCGTGAGTGTAAACAACTTCAGAGCCCCAGAACATGTCAAGAATCGAGAGGAAGTGGCAGCACAGAGCGGCGAGGTTAACGAAGTCCTTAGGGCAATGCAAAAGGTCCAGACAAAGCTTCAGCTGAGGTGTACACCACGGAGTTGTACGCGAATGGACCTCAAGTAGATATGGTAAAGGGAAGGACTCCAATTCGGAGAGAAGGGATCGCACGTGAAGTGCAATCGTGAGCCCTGACCTGGGCCGCCGATGTGAGAGATGAACTGCCACGGGTGGGAAAAGGAGGTGGTAATTTGGATGCTCAGGAGAACTATGAAAGTGTGCAACATAACTGACGAGCAGTTGCGCACGTCGGATCTGCAACGGAGGGACTCTGGCCTCCACCAGGACACTGGTCACCAGACTTTTTCTAAAAGCTCCCGTTGCTAGGCTCTGTAGAACTGCAGCAGCGCAGAGCGATCTGCACCCCAGTTGGTCCAATTCACACCACACACAAATCCATATTGACAGACACAGACTGAACACTGATGCTGGACATAAAAAATATGATAATATCTGTTAAGCGTAGTACAGATTCTGACTATGAAATGATTTGGGTGGAGGTAAGTGTTAAACATGGATCAAACATGGCCATGAGACGCGTTTATTGACCATCTGCCTCAGGAATAGTATTGGCAGAACATATGAGAGGAAACTTTGAGAATATTTTGCATAAATTCCGGGTCATGTTCTAATATCAGGCAGAGATTTCAACTTATTGACTGGGAGACTCAAATGATTAACACAAGTAGTAAAGGCATGGAATCGTGTCAAATTATTCTAAATTCATTATCAAAAAATTACCCTGAGTAGCTAACCAGAGAACCAACTCATGAAAGCAACATACTAGATCTCTTGGCCACAAACAGGTCAAACGTTTTGGCTAGGTTAGTGTGAAACAAGGAAACGCTGATCATAAGAGCATTACACCATCTCCGAATATGGCTGTAAATAGGATTATATAAAATGGAGGAAGATATCTCTGCTTATCAAGAGTGACAAGAAACATATTTCAGATTACCTGAGCAGTAAATATGAAAATTTCAGCTTCAGCACTGACAATGTTGAGCATCAATGGACCAAGTTCAAGAGAATTGTACAATGCACTTTAGACAGCTATGTGTCACAAAAAGTTTGTGAGGTATGGGAAAGGCCCACTGTCATTCGACAGCCATGTTAGAAAGCTGCTACAACAGCAAAGAAAGCTTCACTACTAATTTAAACATAGCCAAAGCCTCACGGGGAGAGAGGCAGGAGCAGGGGTGGACAACAGAATGAAGTCAAAATTAGAGTAAGGAAAGCCATGCATGAAGCATTCAATAAATTTGAAAGTAAAATCATACGAAGTTTGATCTTACATTAAATCAGTAAATGGATGGAATGCATCTGTCCTGAGACACTGTGACTATAATGGCACCGAAACAGAGGATAACCCAGAGAGGGGCAAAATACTACACATAATTTTCCAAACCTGTTTCACTGAGGAAGATCACACTGTAATTCCTCCTTTAAACCACCACACAAAAGTCAAAATCACAGATATTGAAATGAATGACTGTAGGTCAGAAAAGTGACTGAAATTGCTCATCGAAAGATCCATACCTAAAGACTAGAAAGTTGGAAAAGTCACACTAATAGCCAAGAAAGGAAAGATGAATAATATGCTGAATTGCAGAAGCATATCACTAATGTCAATTTGCAATAGTATTTTAGAGCATATGGTGTGCTCAAACATTATGAATTACTTTGAAAATGATTTATTTACAAATAACCAACAGGGGTTCAGAATATATTGTTTTTGTGAAACATAACTAGCTCTTTATTCTCACAAAGCAATGATTGCTATTGACAGGGTATATTAAATTGAGTACATATTTTTAGATTTTCCTCACACATAACTTCTAATCAAACTGCATGCCCTTGGAGTATTGTCTCAGTTGTGTGACTGGATTTGTGAATTCTTGTCAGAAAGGTCACAGTTCCTAGTAATTTGAGGGAAAGTTCTCCAGTAAAACAGAAGTGATATCTGATGTTCTCCAAGGAAGTGTTATAGACTCTGTGCTGATCCTGATCTACGTAAATTATTCAGGAGTCGATCTGAGAAGCCTTCTTAGATTGTATGCAGATGATGATGTCATTTACCGTATACTAAAGCCATCAGATGACCAAACCAAGTAGCAAAAGGACTGAGATAATATATATGTATGGTGCAAAAAGTGGCAATTGACTGTAAATAATGAAAAGTGAGTAGTCATCCACATGAGTACTAAAAGGAATCTGCTAAATTTTGGTTACATAATAAATCCATAAATCTGAAGTCTGTAAATTCAACTAAATATCTATGGATTACAATAACAAATAACTTAAATTGGAAGGATCACATAGATACAGATAATGTTGTGAGGAAAGCAAATCCAAGACGGTGATCTATTGGCAGAACACTTAGAAAATGCAGCAGGTTTACTAAAGAGACTGCTAACACTATGCTTGTCTGTCCTTTTCTGGACTATTGTTGCGCGATATGTGATCTGCATCAGATGGGATTGATGGAAGACACAGCAAAAAGTCCAAAGAAGAGCAGCTCATTTTGTACTATCACAAAATAGGGGAGACAATGAAACAGGTGTGGGACACAAAATGAAATGGCAATCATTTAAAATAAAAAGGCACTTTTTGTTGCAGCAGGATCTTCTCCCGACGTTTCAATCAGCAACTTCCTTCTTGGAGTGTGAAAATGTTTTGTTGGTGCCCTACTATGTGGGGAGAAATGATCATCAGAAAATAGGAGAAATCAGAATTGGCACAGAAATATTTAAGTGTTTTATTTTCGCAACGCACTGTTCGAGAGTAGAACAGTGGAGAAATAACTTTAAAGTGGTTTGATGAGCCCTCTGCCAGGTACTTAACAGCGAATTTCACAGTATTCATGTAGATGTACATGTATAACAGAGGAAACGCCACTGGATCTGACAGGACACTAATACAATTCTACATATTGAATGCAAACAAACCTATTCCTCTTCTAGTGGCAGTGCACTGTAGGTCGCTGGAGGAGAAAGTGTACCTTACGATTGAAAAAATGTGCAGGCCATCCCTCTTCTCAGGGTTCTCGAACAGAGGCACAAAAGTATTGGCCTATATCTCCAATGTTGGTCTGTTGTCGCATTGTGGAAATTTTATATTTCTGTTTTATAACATTTCTGAAGACCAAAAATCTCCTCTATTAAAATCAACATGGGTTCTGAAAACAATGATCACATGAAAGCCAGCTTGATCTATTTGTCCATGAGATGGAAACAGTGGACAGTGACCAGCAACAGCTCTTCCTACAAACCATTTGTATCAATATCAGGAAAAGGGGAAGTGACAATGGTACACAGAGTACCTTCTGCCCCATAGTATATAGCGACTTAATGAGAACAGATGTAGATACAGATGATAGGACATGTTTTAAGACAACAAGGAATAACTTCCATGGTACTTGGTGGATCTGTATAGAGAGCAAAAACTGCAAGGAAAGGCAGAGGCTGGAATATATCCAACAAATAACTGAGGTTTGCTAGGTGCAACAGTTACTCTGAAGTGAAGAGTGTGGACATGTTTGTGTTTGCAATTGCATTAGTGTGAGAGTGAGTGAGTGTGTGTGTGTGTGTGTGTGTGTGTGTGTGTGTGTGTGTGTGTGTGTGTGTGTGTGTGTAGTCTATTTTTGACGAAGACCTTGTTGGCCAAAAGCTAACTTTCTGACAGTCTTTTTGTTGTGCCTTTCTGCGAATCAACATCTCCGCTATATGGTGAGTAGCAACTATCCTTTTCATTATATTGTTACGTTCCATCCTGGATTTTCCATTGTTCATTTCATTGTTTATCTATATATACTTAACTGATAAAGAATAAAAGGGCAGTTCCACGTTAAAACAACATTTCAGCTCAGAAATGAATATTCTCTCAGATTTGTACTCTATGTGTGATGATAAAAGAACACATCAGGTTCTATGTCGTTGGGCCTATTTTTGATAAACACCCAATGTTAAGTCAAATTTTGATAAAAATGTATTTGATGCAATAGAGAAAATACGTAAGGGAAACTAAAATCACTACGAAAAAGACAAGTAAATCCTACTGGGCACTATACTTTATCAGTTTTGTATTTGTAGTTGGCAACGATTCCCATGCTCTTTCTTTCAATCATGCATTTACTGTGGCATTGTGCACTGGTCACTGTCACATCCCTACCACACTGGAAGAATATAATGGCTCTCAGCACTATGGGACTTAACATCTGAGGTCATCAGTCCTCTAGACCTTAGAACTACTTAAACCTAACTAACCTAAGGACATCACACACATCCATGCCCGAGGCAGGATTCGAACCTGCGACCATAGCGGTCGCGCGGTTCCAGACTGAAGCATCTCGAACTGCTCGGCCACACCAGACGGCCACTGGAAGAATATAGTTAATTTATTTCTTATGTTTGTGCAGACAGTGTGCTGACTATTTTTTACTTCTGATGACTTCAACTGGTGGCATGTATGTATATAATAAATATTTCAGTCTGAGTTGATGTGAATCTTCAGCATAAGAAATAAGGATGTACTACACGACACCTCCAAAATCACGGAAAGAAAGATGGCAACAAAGGGGAAAAATCACTTAAGAAAATCCAAATTTGAAAACAGCATTCTCGAGGAGACACATAATTTCAAAATATTAAAACAGGTAATGAGAGTTTCAAAAATCAAAAGCTACAGATTGTATACAATCCCTCAGTAATTTGCCTTTAGACCTACAATAATTTCTTACTAAAACATACTCTGTTCAGCATAACCTCAGTCTTCCTCTCCTTTGCTTTCAGGAGTGCCAGTCCATATCCTTCCATTAATGATTTTTCAATGAACTGTAGTCCCAGACTGGGATTCTGCAATGCTGCCTGCAGAGTAACAGGGTCCTGAAACAATGATGAAGATTAATCAATTATTTTCCCCACCTGAAAAAATGAATAACTAATTTTTACAGTAGGGCATGAAAAGGACTGTTCCACAGTTAACCCTTACTGTGAAAAAGAAACACAATGCAGCAAAATTCATTTGAAAAAACTATACTATTTGGAGGTTAAATGTACTTCTACTCTGATTTGTCTTTTTTTTTACTCTTAATAGGAATTCTACACAGCTGAACACAGTATTGCTACACTGCTTTCAACATATGTTTCTCTCCTTTTTTATTTTCTGTTATTGCATTTATATTCCAGGAATTTCATAATTAAAGTCATAAATCGATAAAAGCTCCTCAACAGAATTATGTATTCTCACATACTAACAACTTATCAAATAGAAGAGCTGCTGAGCAATGAACAGATTCATAGTAGAAGAATATAAAGACTTGCCACAAACACGAGCCCCCGCCCGCGCACGCACACGCAAACACACACTTGCTTTAACTATAGATGAGTTGGCCTCTTAACGTGAAATCAATTTCAGATGCAACAGCATGCACAATATGCACAATGCAACAGTCCCTCTATTGGGAACAGTGTAATTTCGATGCGTACTCCCAATGAACAAACACGGCTCAGGATTCACACACCATTACAGCAACATATTTTGAAACTAACACACAGTGGACAATGTGGAATCATTAGAACTAAGCAGCTAGCAAACCAGAATTTTATGTGGTTTGGGCTTGACAAGCAGAAAACAGGTGACCGCACACTGTCATGCATGTGAAGCTAACCAAGCAGTGCTGCACTTATTTTTTCAACTGACCTCAACCTGACCATCCTTGGCAATGCATCCATTTTGGTTTTGCTGGTTCTTTCTGGAACACAAGGTGGCAGATTATCATCAATGTGTTCAGTACACATCCATTTGTCATTCCAATGAACTTGCCAACTAGTACTAGCACTAAAAAAGCACTTGCTTTGTTCTTTTGCTAAGAAGGCTTGCCTTGCACAAATTATTGTTTCAGACAATGATCCACATTTTTCTTTATTGGAATTTCAACAATTTTGCCAACAAAATGGGATTCATCATTTTGAACAGCACCATTCCTCTTCAGTTGAAAAGGGAAACCAAATGTTTCATTTGCACTTTAAAGGCTCAGACATCCAAAATTTGTTCTTCACACATTTGTTTCTCAGCACAAAAGCATTTTGTCTTTTAACAACTCTTTGCAAGCATAATTGTTACATGATCACCATCAGGGGATTCTTCTGCATATATTTCACGCTTGACAGCCTGCTTTAGATGCCAACTTCACAAAAAAGTTCTGTACGAAGAACAAAGCTTTCTATCATGTTTTTAATAAAGCTCACAACTGGAAATATCGCATTGTCCCTCAAACAAATGGCAAAGCTCACTATACCATTCACAGCAAAACTGGCACCCACTGACAGTACCAAAATCAACAACATTTTCCTGATTAATATAATCCTGCTGTAGATTTTTCTGTTTCAGAATCGCTGCCTGCATCCCAGACTGCTGTTCCAAGCAGCCCTTTCCTGTGCCTGACATTTGTGCACATGGGTTGTCAGATGCCTCTGCCATGGAGATCGCCTCCACAGCTGCTGCCACATCATCTGTTGCCATTTATGGCAACATCAGTTACAGACATGAAGCCTGTATTTACTGTATAGCCTTCAGCGTCCACAACAGCAACGGTGCTGTACCCACCTGTGCTGTTAGATGGACATTCAATTTTTGGGAGATGTTCCGGGGAAGTTCACAAGAGGTATGTCAAGATAGCCATGGCCACCTCCATCAGAATGGTGTCTCCCTGTCTTCGTCGACTACAACTGGTGCATTTTGTGCCACTCATATTTCCACAGAAGAAACATTTAAACCAGCTGCCGTGATTCGCAGTCCAGATTGGTCCACACAGCTTTCTAAGCCACTGCACCCAGGTTGTCCTAAGATTATCCTTAGGTTACTCTCAGATCACACCAAGTGTACGGACAACAGTGCACTGACATCTTACGAACCTAGTGCAACACTACTGCTACTGTGACTGCTAATGGATATTCTACACCTTTACTAGTGGAATAGAGAATGATATTTCAGACAGATTACAGGATACAAACTTTTGTGTATTCAACAGTGTATATATTGTAAATAAATATACTTATGTTTGAATCATTCTATAGTGTTTGACATTTTCTAGTGTGTCCATCCACCTCATTACACTGACAGACCCAACAGAAGTCATATTCTTAGATGCAGCTGGTCATAATTGGATGAACTGTGATCGCAGATGTGGCATGATCTCAGATGTTTTCATAGAAGTTTCTGATGCATTAGCAAAATATTCACTGGGTGATATGAGTGAGGCTGAACACAACTTCAGCTTTCATCACATTGAGATCCTCTGCACATCAAATAGAACTATTTAAGTCCTTGGCCCAATGTTCAGTGGTATGACATCTGAAAGAGGTCTTCAACCATAAACACAGATATTCTACACTTCGATGTTCATGAGAATTGTGAGTTGGCATACTAGCATGTTTTAGCTGTACTAGAGCACACAGCCAAAACAAATTTTTGGAACGACAATCATCTGCCACACTATCTGCCGTTATTTGTATTAAAATATCCTTTTCTTTGGGATTGTTGTCACTGCATAGTCTTGGTTGTGTACCCATTTTTGAATGAGTGTACTATAACCTGTTGGAACCATTTTTGGGTGAAACTTAAAACGTTGGTATAGTAAGATATGACTAAATGAGAGTGCAATCTTACACTTGCACATGGCGTGTTACGTCACTGTTGTTCTTAAGAAACTTGATATCATCTTGTTTATTTTGACATCTGGCCAACCCACTGCATTTTAGCAATGTATGACTAGGCAAAAGAATAAGTGTAACCCAAAAGCGTCCATTTTATGGATTATACCATATTCACTTGGGCTATAGCTGACACTGTGCGGTACTTGAAAATAAAAAGAAAATGATATTTCAACCCACCGAGCAACAACCAGTGTAGTAGACCCTTGTTAAGAAAGTTTCTAGCATGTGTCCTCAACATTTATTTGCAATGTGAATAGCGCAAAGCCTGCGGCCATAAACAGACCAGTTTATCCACAATGGAGACAATTCCTGAGGTTGCCAATATTGACTGATGTATCTTGAACGGCAGTTTCTGTTTTAGTCACTTCCCCTGTTGGTGTGGATACACTTCTGTTGTGCCTAAAGTGTGGTCTTCCTTATGGCAGATTTCTCTTCAGCAAGAACAGTTCTTTCCTCAGCCATCCACTTCAAAACTATCCCCTCATTTGGGGAACAGATGGAGTGAGACATCACCTTTGCCTGGACAGTACTGGGTCAATACTAAGATGGTTGAAAAATTTTTAACGTCCATTCTTGTTCATACTTGTTACAAAATTCCAGTCACTCCAGATGGCAAAGATAAGACTGAATACCATCTGGATGGAATTATAAAGACAAAATGGGCTAAGTACCATAGACTTTACATTTCATGATCAATATAAAACAAAATTTAGAATTCTGATACTTATTTAATGACTATATCATCAAAATGGCAAAGTAGTTGAAAGCACGTGTAATTTCTAGGCTCTTCTGATCATACCTAATTTTTGAAGTTACCAGCACCTGTTCTTAAGAAACTTGACATCCAAGAACCATGGACCTTTCCATTGGTGGGGAGGCTTTCGTGCCTCAGCGATACAGTTAGCTGTACCGTAGGTGCAACCACATTAGAGGAGTATCTTTTGAGAGGCCAGAGAAATGTGTGGTTCCTGAAGAGGGGCAGCAGCCTATTCAGTAGTTGCAAGGGCAACAGTCTGGATGATTGAGTGATCTGGCCCTGTAACATTAACCAAAATTGCCTTGCAGTGTGGGTACTGTCAACGGCTGAAAACAAGGGAAAACTTACTGTATGGTTAAATGATGATGGTGTTATCTTGGGTAAAATATTCCCCAGGGAAAATAGTCTACCATTCAGAACTCTGGGCAGGGACTACTGAGGAGAAACAACTGGCGTTCTGCGGATCGGAGCATGGTATGTCAATCCATTAATCGGCCAGGTAGGTCAGAAAATTAAAAAAGGGAAATGGATAGATTAAAGTTAGATACAGTGGCAGTTAGTGAAGTTCAGCAGCAGGAGGAACAAGGCTTCTGGTATAATGAATAAAAAATAGGATTGCGGGTAAGCTACTACAAACAGCATAGTGAACACATTATTGTAGCAATGATGCTTACCACAGTAGTATGAGCATATATGCCAACTAGGTCCGCAGATGATGAAGAGAGTGAAGAAATGTATGATGAGATAAAAGAAATTATACAGATAGTGAAGGGAGACGAAAATTTAATAGTGATGGAGGAATGGAATTCAATAGCAGGAAAAGGAAGAGAAGGGAAAGTAGTAGGTGAATATGGAAAAGGGTTAAGGAATGAAAGAGGAAGCCGCCTGATAGAATTTTGCACAGAACATAACTTAATCATAGCTAACACTTGCTTTAATAATCGTGAAAGAAGGTTGTTATGTGGAAGAGGCCTGGACACACTGGAAGGTTTCAGATAGACTACATAATTGTAAGACAGAGATTTAGGAAGCAGGTTTTAATTTGTAAGACATTTCCAAGGGCAGATGCGGACTTTGACCATAATCTGTTGGTTATGAACTGCAGATCAAAACTGAAGAAACTGCAAAAAGGTGGCAATTTAAGGAGATAGGACATGGATAAACTGAAAGAACCAGAGGTTGTACAGAGTTTGAGAGACAGCATTAGGGAACAATTGACAAGAACTGGGGAAAGAAACACAGTAGAAGAAGAATGGGTAGCTTCGAGAGATGAAATAGTGAAAGCAGCAGAGGATCAAGTAGGTACAAAGACAAGGGCTAGTAGAAATCCTTGGGCAACAGAAGAGATACTGAATTTAATTGATGAAAAGAAAAATACATACAAATGCAGTAAATAAAGCAGGCAAAAATGATTACAAACGTCTCAAAAACGGGATTGGCAGGAAGTGCAATATGGCTAATAACAGAAGGCTAGAGGGCAAATGTAGAAATGTAGAGGCAAGTATCACTAGGGGGTAAGATAGATCCTGCCTACAGGAAAATTGAGAGAGACCTTTGGAGAGAAGAGAACCTCCTGTATGAAAATCAAGAGCTCAGATGGAAACCCAGTTCTAAGCAAAGAGGGGAAAGCAGAAAGGTGGAAAAAGTATATAGAGGGTCTATATAAGGGCAATGTACTTGCGGGAAATATTATGGAAATGGAAGAGGATGTAGATGAAGATGAAATGGGAGATACGACACTGCATGAAGAATTTGACACAGCACTGAAAGACCTAAGTCGAAACAAGACTCCGGCAGCAGACAACTTTCCATTAGAACTACTGATAGTCTTGGGAGAGCCAGCCATGACAAAACTCTGCCATCTGGTGAGCAAGATGTATGAGACAGGTGAAAACCCCCAGACTTCAATAAGAATATAATAATTCCGATCCAAAAGAAAGCAGGTGTTGACAAGTGTGAAAATTACCGAACTATCAGGCTAATAAGTCACAGCTGCAAAATACTAACACAAATTCTTTAGACAAATGGGAAAACTGGTAGAAGCCGACCTCAGGCAAGATCAGTTAAGATTGCATAGAAATGTTAGAACACGTGAGGTAATACTGACACTAAGACTTATCTTAGAAGATAGGTTAAGGAAAGGCAAACCTACGTTTCTAGCATTTGTAGACTTAGAAAAAGCTTTTGACTTTGTTGACTGGAATACTCTCTTTCAAATTCTGACAATGGCACGGGTCAAATGCAGGGAGCAAAAGGCTATTTACAATTTGTACAGAAACCAGATGGCAGTTATAAGAGTCGAGGGGCATGAAAGGGAAGCAGTGTTTGAGAAGGGAGTAAGACAGGGTTTTAGCCTATCTGTGATGTTATTCAATCTGTATATTGAGCAATCAGTAAAGGAAACAAAAGAAAAATCTGTAGTAGGGTTAAAATCCATGGAGAAGAAATAAAAACTTTGAGGTTTGCCAATGACATTGTAATTATGACAGAGACAGCAAAGGACCTGGAAGAGCAGTTGAACAGAATGTACAGTGTCTTGAAAGGAGGATATAAGACGACCATCAACAAAAGCAAAATGAAGATAATGGAATGTAGTCGAATTAAGTCGGGTGATGCTGAGGGAATTAGATTAGGAAATGAGACACTTTAAGTAGTAGATGAGGTTTGCTATTTGGGAAGCAAAATAACCGATGATGGTCGAAGTAGAGAGGATATAAAATGTAGACTGGCTATGGCAAGTAAAGCATTTCTGAAGAAGAGAAATTTTTTAACATCAGGTATAGATTTAAGTGTCAGGAAGTCTTTTCTGAAAGTATTTGTATGGAGTGTAGCCATGTATGGAAGTGAAACATGGACGATAAATAGTTTGGACAAGAAGAGAATAGAAGCTTTCGAAATGTGGTGCTACAGAAGACTGCTGAAGATAAGCTGGGTAGATCACATAACTAATGAGGAGGTACTGAACAGAATTGGGAGAAGAGGAATTTGTGGCACAACTTGACTAGAAGAAGGGATTGGATGGTAGAGCATGTTCTGAGGCATCAAGGGATCACCAATTTAATATTGGAGGGCAGCATGGAGGGTAAAAATCGTAGAGAGAGACCAAGAGATGAATACACTAAGCAGATTCAGAAGGATGTAGGTTGCAGTGGGTATGTGAAGATGAAGACGCTTGCACAGGATAGAGCAGCATGGAGAGCTGCATCAAACCCGTCTCTGGACTGAAGACCACAACAACAATAGCGTGAGAATGTGGCAAAGTGTGTGTGTTTTTGGGAGGAAGGGGGGGGGGGCATTATGTTCTGCATGGTTGATGGTGTGGGTGGGAGTACCATAGCACTTCTGTGATCGCACATTTGTTAATGGCAGCTACCAAGGAACTGTATGTTGCTTTGTCACATATGATTCAGACCAGGATGAATTGACTCTCCAGTTGTGTAAACCAAAGTAACAGGTTGTTCTGACAGATTGGTGGTGGCTTCAATGCTACTTTACTGAGCATTCAATATGTCCATCAAACTAACAGCAAGAGCAGATGGTACATGGCAAGAATGTTATCGATTGGTGCGCATGTCACATGTATTCTGAAAATTTAGACAATCTGCATTTTATTATTCTGCTGTGAGCTCTGGATGTCACCATAATGCAAAGGTTTATAATGCTTCATCATTTCTTACATTGCAGTAAGAGATAAAAGAGAAACTACATTTGTCACTAATGAAGATATCATTTGACAGAGAATAGACAGTCATAGGGTTAAAGTGATGAAAAGCAGTGTTGACATTAATAAGGTCAACCACAGCACAAGTTTCATATTTTCTATAATATTATTATTTTGTCCTCATAGTGTTTATAAGAAAACTTTCTCCTGCTTCAAACCCACTCACATCGAACAAAAACCCTGATTAATTACAAAACAGCAGTAACATATCTCTAATGATTATCAATATTGAAGTCATTATGGGTATGATGGGACTATGTGTGCTGTTCCTTTTTGGTTCATTTTTGTCAAAGTGTATTTTCCACAAAAACCATTTTCAAGTCTTTATTTTGAACTGTATTTACCATTACATTTTGGACTCACTTTTTAATTGAGACCCAAAGCAGATATGTGTTTCAGTTGTGCTCCTCTAGTGTTAATTGTCTTGTTTTCATTTGTAAACTTTGTTGACAACTACATTGCCTTGGGCTTAGGTACAAACTGAGTAAAATTTACACCCTCCCTGATACTGTGTAGGTCACTATTTGGTAGGATACAGCCCAAGTAAATAAAAAAAAATTACTTATCAGGTAGCAATTAACCAATATTATTAGCTCCTTTCCTCTGGCAAGAAAGATGCAAAGTTGGAGCAAAAAATGAATTCCCATTACATAATCTGTGAATAGTCCCATTTCCCTCCATTCATTCCTCTTTTTTACCAGATGAAGGAAACCACAATACTAAAGATTTATGTGTCAGCTTGTATTTCAGTCTGGTACTGTCTCTTAAATAGACGTACCTTATGTATGATACTCGATAATCCTAACATTTCCAAATTTATAGTTACCACATTGTCTATAGCTCTGTTCAGATCTGCAATGGCAATCTCTACAGATTCATGATCTTGCCCTGCTTCCTTTGCAAGAAGCCCTCCAATCCTCTGAAATGCTGGCAAGGGATTGCCATACTCTTCCAGGTCACGCCTCACTGCACCAATCTCTTCCGCTTGTAGAGAAACATAATAAAATTAAACATCTTTTAAGTACATGAATTATTTATCATAAGAAAACTATGCCATACAACTACAGTCATTTTCTTTCATTGCCCAGCAAAAAATGCACAGCAGTTTTAGGGCTTAAAAAAAGAAAAGGAAACCATCAAACAACAAAAATGCAGGATGGAATGCAACAATATTATGAAAAGGAAAGTTGCTACTCACCACGTACCGGAGATGCTAAGTCGCATATAGGCACAACAAAAAGACTGTCACAAATAAAGCTTTCGGCCATTAAGGCCTTCGTCAACAATAATCGTAGACACACACACACACACACACACACACACACACACACACACACACGACTGCAGTTTCAAGCAACTGAAAACTGGGTATGGGTACGGAGGAGGCTGGAGCAGGGAGGGGGAGGGATAGCCCATGGAGAGGGGAGGGGGAGGGGGAGAGGAGGAAGTAGCAGAAAAGGAGAGAAGCAAAAAAAGACTGAGTGTGATGGCAGAATGATGGCTATTTAGTGCTGGAATGGGAACAGGGAAGGGACTGGATGGGTGAGGACAGTGACTAGCGAAGGTTGAGGCCAGGAGGGTTATGGGAGCATAGGATGTATTACAGGGACAGTTCCCACCTACACAATCCAGAAAAGCTAGTGTTGGTGGAAGGATCCATATGGCACAAGCTGTGAAGCAGTCATTGAAATGAAGGATGTCAAGTTTGGCAGTGTGTTCAGCAACACAGTGGTCCACTCGTTTCTTGGCCACAGTTTGTCTGTGGCCATTCATGTGGACAGACAGCTTGTTGTTTGTCATGCCCACATAGGATGCAGCACAGTGGTTGCAGCTTAGCTTGTAGATCACATGACTGGTTTCACAGGAAGCCCTGCCTTAGATGGGATAAGTGATGTTCATGACCGGACTGAAGTAGGTGATGGTGGGAGAATGTATGGGACACGTCTTGCATCTAGGTCTATTACGGGGGTATGAGCCATGAGGTAAGGGGTTGGAAGCAGGGGTTGCGTAAGGATGGACGAGTATATTGTGTAGGTTCGGTAGACAACAGAATACCACAGTGGGAGGGTGGGAAGGATAGTGGGCAGAACATTTCTCATTTCAGGGCACGACAAATGGTAGTCAAAACCCTGGTGGAGAATGTAATTCAGTTGCTCCAAACCTGGGTGGTACTCAGTTACAAGGGGAATGCTCCTCTGTGGCCGGACAGTGGGACTTTGGGAGATGGTGGGAGCCTGGAAAGATAAGGCACAGGAGATTTGTTTTTGTACAAGGTTGGGAGGATAATTACAGACTGTGAAGGCTATAGTGAGACCTTCGGTATATTTTGAGAGGGACCACTCGTCACTGCAGATGCGACGACCAAAGGTGGCTAGGCTGTACGGAAGGGACTTCTTGGTATGAAACGGATGGCAGCCGTCTTTGGTTGAGACTAATAATGAACCCTGCTTAACTCAGTTCACTCCTCACCCAACCATGATCCACCCCCACTGCCCCCAAATAACCCCCTGTTAACTTTCCAGAATCTCTTAACCTCAAATCTTGCCTCATTATCATTCCCCAAATCCCTCAACACGCAAACAAACCTTACATCCACAGAAAGAACTGAATTCCGCAAGGATTACCTGGCAGAAGGACTCCGCCAGCTTTCAGATACTTCCGTCTACAAACCTTGCCACATTGACCCCATTCCTGAAATCCAGCAGGATCTCCAGTCACTACTCAAATCCTTAGGCCCACCCCAGGAACCTCTCCCCTGTGTCCATCTCTCTGCTCACCCCTACCACTCCCCGCACTCCTACCTTCTACATGCTTCCTAAAATCCATAAACCTAACCACCCAGGACGTCCCATTGTACCCCCACTGAGAGAATCTCTGCTCTCATAGACCAACACCTTCAACCTATTACCTGGAACCTACTACTCTATGTAAAAGATACCAACCATTTCCTCCACCTCTCTTTACACAAACATTCCTATGGCCCATGGCCTTTCCACTAATGAAAACTACTTTTCCCAACACCTGACGGATTCCAAACCAACAACCTCCTTCCTAGTCGCCATGACCAACTATATCCTCACCCACAATTACTTCTCATTTGAAGGTGTTACCCACAAACAAATCCGGGGTACAGCTATGGGCACCCGCATGCCACCATACTATGCCAACCTGTTCATGGGCCATCTAGAGGAATCCTTCCTAAAAACACAGAATCCTAAACCCCTCACGTGGTTCAGATTCACTGATGACATCTTTGCTATCTGGATTGAGGGTGAGGACACCCTAACCACATTATTCCAGAACCTCAACAAATTCTCCCCAATTTGCTTCGCCTGGTCCTACTCATCCCAACAAGCCACCTTCCTAGATGTTGACCTCCACGTCAAAGATGGCTACATCAGTTCCTCTATCCATATCACACTTAGTAACTGCCAGCAATGCCTCCATTTCGACAGCAGCTACTCGTTCCATACCAAGAAGTCCCTTCCGTACAGCCTAGCCAACTGTGGTTGTCACATCTACCGTGACAAGCACTCTCTCTTGAAATATACCGAAGGTCTCACTGATGCCTTGACAGATCGTAATTATCCATCCAACCTTGTATAAAAACAAATCTCCTGTGCCTTATCTTTCCACTCTCCCACCACCTCCCAAAGTCCCACTGTCCGGCCACAGAGGATCATTCCTCTTGTAACTCAGTACCATCCAGGACTGGAGTAAGTGAATTACATTCTCCACCAGGGTTCCAACTACCTCTCATTGTGCCCTAAAATGAGAAATGTCCTGCCCACTATCCTTCCCAGTGGTACCACAACGTCCACCGAACCTACACAATATACTCGTCCATCCTTACACAGTCCCTGCACCCAACCCCTTAGCTCATGGCTCATGCTCCTGTAATAGACCTAGATGCAAGACCTGTCCCATACACCCTCCCACCACCACCTACTCCAGTCTGGTCACGAACATCACCTATCCCATTAAAGGCAGGGCTAACTGTGAAACCAGTCATGTGATCTACAAGCTAAGCTGCAACCACTGTACTGCATTCTATGTGGGCAAGACAACCAACAAGCTGTCTGTCCACATGAATGGCCACTGACAAACTGTGGCCAAGAAACAAGTGGACCACCCTGTCACTGAACACACTGCCAAACATGACTTCCTTCATTTCAGTGAGTGCTTGACAGCCTGTGCCATATGGATGCTTCCCACCAACACCAGCTCTTCTGAACTGCGCAGGTGGGAACTTTCCCTGCAATACTCCTATGCTCCTGTAACCCTGCTGACATCTACCTTCATTAGTCGCTGTCTTCACCCATTCAGTCCCTTCCCTTTTCCCATTTCAGCACTATACAGCCATTATTCCACCATCATACTCAGTATTTTTACTTCTCTCTTTTTCTGCTACTCCCCCCACCCCCACCCCCTCCGCAACTCTCCCCTACCCTCCGTCTAACCTGCAGCACTTCACTGTCTGCCACCCCCACCATACTATCCCTTCCTCTCCCCACTCCAATCTCTTCCTTACCCCCATCCAGTTGCTACTCTCATCATGTACTGCTGCTGCTTGCAGTGTGATTTCAGTTGCCTGAGGCTGCAGTCGCATGTGTGAGAGTTGCGTCTGCTTGTTTGAAAGTACATTGTTGAAACTAACAGTAGCAGTGGAAATCAGGATTGTTTATTTCCTGGTGGAAATCATTTCTAGTGCTATTGACTTTGCTGCTTCTAGTCATGGACAGGCGGAAAGTAATGATAAAATTATGATGTGCAGGTTCATAATTTCGCTTTTATTATCACATATTAGTA
This sequence comes from Schistocerca nitens, assembly GCF_023898315.1. NCBI lineage: Eukaryota > Metazoa > Arthropoda > Insecta > Orthoptera > Acrididae > Schistocerca > Schistocerca nitens. The sequence goes on along the minus strand of NC_064614.1, from coordinate 493,295,447 downwards.
ATTTGAATACTTAAATGCAATATATAAGCACAAATTGGAAGAGTACTTTATTTGCTTTGTTGTGGTACTGGCTTACATCTTTACGTATGAAAGATCATACAGTGGCCAGTACGGGGTCGTTTTCTCGCAGTTGGTCTGATTTACTTCAGATATAATATGGAAAAGGAGAGGGACTTAGAAGAGGTTCTAAATATCCACAGAAAGAGATGATGAAACTTTGTCTGACATATTTGCTACATGTCAGGAGCTTGAATTTGTACTTGTTCCAGCAAATGTTGCTGAGGACACTGATAAAGATGATGCAAGTAATGATGCAAAAAGACAACCTGCCACTGTTGTTGGTTTAGGGAAGAAGGTTCTGGGACAAGCTGCTGAGATAAGATCAGTAAATACTGACAGCCTTGTTGAAAATGTTACATCTTTATCCACCCAAGAGGAAAATCCCTGCTGTTCCAAATCACGATCGTGGTTCCGATTTAGGAAAGCAAGACACTGGGTAGAAGAAAGACTAGGCTCGTCACAAAATTTTGAGGTATCTCGTGATCCTACACCTGATATAACAGAACATCTCTGCACATCAAACTCGACTCTAATAGATCTTTTTTGTAGAGTTTTTGATGCTGATTTGATTGAGATTCTGAAGAGAGACAGTAAAATATGCTGCTCAAAAGGGACACGACATACAAATAAGCTGCTCAAAAGGGACACAACATACAGATAAGTCATAATGACGTCTACAATAAATCGCTATTTTGTTGTAATCTGGATATTGTAAGGTCATGCATTTATGTATGTACTGGGAGACCAGACCTGACACAAACAATGCCATTGTTTCGAATTCTATCTCCAGAAATAATTTTAATGAAATTCGCAGAAACTTCAACATCAATGATAATGACAGCATTGAAAAAGAACATAAGGTTTACAAGGTTTGGTCATAATTTCACATTTAAATAAGAAATTTCAAGACATCATAGAGCCTCAAGGGTCAAAATTCTCCTTGGATGAGGCCATGCAGCCTTCTTATGGCCACCACTTTATGAAACAGTTTACAAGAGGCAAGCCAATTCACTGTGGTTTCAAATGGGGTCTTTAGCTAAATCTAATGGATAGGTCATCAAATGTGAGCCATACAGCCATATGTTGGAGCAAGTCAAAGAGATCCCCATAAGCCAATGGGACATCCTGTAGTTGAAAAGCTCTGTGTGGGCTACATCAATCAGAACAGCACAGTGTACATTGATAAATGCTTTAACTCTTTGCCTCTACTTGAATCACTTACTTCAAATGGAATCAAATGCATAGGAACCCTGAGAAATGACTGCTTGGAGTAGGCACACATGCCAAATATAAAGAAGGCACCCTGAGGTACTACTCATGTGTTATGTAATACAGAGAATTTTATCGCACTTGTAAGATGGAATGACAATAGTCAAGTGACTCTGGGGACAAATGTAGTGGATGAAGATATATTAGGTGAAAGTACATGCTTGAGGTGGAATAGAGAATCAAGAAAGAAAGTTTCCATACCACAGCCTTCCCTTGTACAGGAATATAATCAACACATGGGAGGGTAGATCTTTTTGAAAATCTATGAAGTGTATACTGCATTCGAATAAGATCACAGAAATTGTACTGGCCAATGATCAAGTTCTGCCTAAATGGTGCTGTTGTGAATATGTGGATCCTATACCAGCAGCTAAATAGCAATGTAAGCTTAAAGGATTTTGTCAGATGCATTATTTTTCAATTCTGACTTCATCCAACATAGAAAAACCAAGAGGTGTGAGGCAAAGATTTCTGTCACAGGTGCAAGAAGATGTAAGATTTGATAATGCTGGACACATGATTGATGAGCAGAGCACACAAATAAGATGTGGACAGTGTGGTAAATGCACATAATTTCACTGTGTAAAATGCAATGTGGGACTCCATCCAAAGCAGTGTTTCATTTTGTATCACCAGTGCTAAGAAGACTAAGTGGTCTAATAAAATATTATTTTTATCATTTGTCCTATATTATTGCAATGTCTTGCTTTATTCATGTAATGCAGTACAGTTATTTTGTTGGTTCTACTATATGAATTTGCCATGTATACTTAATGTATAAATAAATAATGTAACCTTAAAATATAAAAAAAATGAACATTACAATACCTGTAAATTATTATTGTACTTTTTCTTGATTTATTCATGTAATGAATGATAAGCACGAAAATTCAGCATATTACTTGTGATAAAATTGTGTAAGGAATCTTACTCCTTACTGCCCACTGTATGATATATCATACCTCAATAATTTTACCCCTTACTATGCACCCGTATGATATATCATACATTAAAAAAAAAAAAAAAATTTAAGGCCACCATCATAAATTAACATTCATAATATGATTATAAACCCATGTGGGTGGTGGATCTGAAATTTTATCAAAACCTAAGAAAAAATTAATTCTGGGATATAATGGGTTAAAGCACTGTGCTGCACATGTTAGCCCTGTACTTAGCCATATTTGTAATGTTTCCTTTAGGAATGATCAGTTCCCTGACCGATTAAAGTACTCAGTAGTAAAGCCGCTTTATAGAAAGGGAGAAAGGGACAATGTAGACAATTTTAGACCTATTACTATGCCATCAGTGTTTGCCAAAGTTATTGAAAAGGCTGTGTATTACATGTCAGACAATTTGCTATCAAATGTACAGTTCGGCTTCAGAAGTCGTTTAACAACTGAAAATGCTATATTCTCTTTTCTCTGTGAGGCAATGCATGCGTTAAACAAAATGTTTCAAACACTAGGCATATTTTTTGATTTAACTAAGGCATTTGATTGTGTTGATCACAAAATATTGCTCCAGAAGTTGGACCATTATGGAATACGGCGAGTAGCTCACAATTGGTTCACCTCTTACTTTAGCCAGAGACAGCAAAAGGTCATTATTTAGTGTTGAGAATGGCTGTGATGTGGGGTCTGAGTGGAGTACAGTCAAATGAGATGTGCTCCAGGGATCAGTGTTGGGGCCACTCCTGTTCCTTATTTATATAAATGACGTGCCCTCCAGCATTAAGGGTAACTGTAAAATATTTCTGTTTGCTGATGACACTAGCTTGGTAGTGAAGGATGTTGTGTGCAACGCTGGCTCAGTTCATGATGTAAGTTCATGGCTTGTAGAAAATAAACTAATGCTAAATCACAGTAAGACTCTGTTTTTGCAATTTCTAATGCACAATTCCACAAAACCTGAAATTTTAATTTCACAGAATGGGCATATGATTAGTGAAATTGAACAGTTCAAATTTCTAGGTGTTCAGATAGACAGTAAACTGTCTGGAAAGTCCACATTCAGGATCTTGTTCAAAGACTTAATACTGCCATTTTTACTATTATAACAGTATCTGAAGTAAGTGATTGTTCAACACAAAAATTAGTCTACTTTGCTTATTTTCATTCACTTATGTCATATGGTATTATGTTTTGGGGTAACTCTTCCAAATTTAAAAGTGGACTGAACTTCCTTAACTTTTGTGCAGAAAGGTGTGCAGTATACTGCTGCATCCATTTTCAATAAGCTACCACAAGAATTCAAAAATCTTGGCAGTAATCCACATGCTTTCAAATTGAAACTGAAGAGTTTCCTCATGGGTCACTCCTGTTGAGGAGTTCCTTGAAAAATTAAGCTGATTCTTATGCTATACTGTTGATTGTGTTTACTTAAACGTATAGCCTGACATTTGTGGGCTCAAAAACATTTTATTTTTATCTGTTATTACTTTTATGTTGTAATTTCATGTACTGACATGTTCCATGACCTTGGAGATTTGCTCCTTAGTTTGGTCCTACAGAATTTGACGTGTAAATAAATATAAAGGAACGAAGATAGGGTGTCTTGGCCCCAAGTCCAGATCATGAAGATATTATCAACAAATCTGACCAGACTGGGGGTTTGGTGTTTAGGGAGGCTGGGAAGGTCTCCTCTAGATAGACCATAAACAGGTTGGCATAGGAGGGTGCCATGGGTTGCCCATGGCTGTTGTGCATTTATTTTTATATCTTTCCTTCAAAGGAGATGTAGTCGTTAGTTAGAATAAAATTAGGAACATGTATGAGGAATTAGGTAGTGGGTTTATAGTGTGAATGACATTTGGGAAGGTAGTTTTAATAGTGGTAAGACCATGGATGTGAGGGATGTTGGTGTATAGGGAGGTGGCATCAACAGTGATGAGTACGGATCCTGGAGGTAAAGGGGTGGAGAGTTGGTGAAGGAAATGGTTAGTATCTTTGAGGAGGCTAGATCACTGATAATCAGTTAGAGGTATTTGGAAATGAGGGCTGAAATTCTTTTAGTGGGGGCACAATAACCAGCCACAATGGGGTGTCCAGGTTTGTTCAGTTTATGGATTTTGGGAAGCATGTGGGAGATGGGCCTGCAGGGTGTCACAGGATTGAGGAGGGAAATGGGTTCAGGGAAGATGTTCTGGGAAGAGCCTAAAACTTTAAGCAGGGATTGGAGGTTGTGTTGGACTTCTGGGATGGGATAACTCTGTAAGGGTTTATAGGTGGAGTAGTCAGATAACTGGCACTCACTGTGATTTATAACAAGAGTGGTAGAATCTTTTTCTTCAGGTAGGATGATTAGGTCAGGATCTGTTTTGAAGTCATGCATGGCTATTCTTGGTGGCACCAATCCTGCAATCAAAGCCAAGCTAATCCCAACATTGAACTGTGCCTCTCCCAATTCATTCCACCATCCAACTGTGATCCCCCTCCCTACCTACCACATCCCACTTACCAGACACCCGTCACCTTCCAGAAACTCCTTACCTCCAACTTGGCCTCACCATCCCTTCCCAGGTCCCTTCCTCAGAACACTAACCTTTCAGCAGAAGAAAGCATAGCCGTCCACAACCTCAAAACAAATCCTGACCTAATCCTCCTACCTGCAGACAAAGGTTTCACCACGGTTATGAATCACAGTCACTAACTGTTGAAAATTGATTACATCCCTTCCTATCCTGGAAGTCCAACACAAACTCCACTCCCTGCTTAAAGATTTAGGCCCTTCCCAGAACGTTAACCCTGAATCCATTGCCATCCTCACCCCTATGACACACTGCACACCCATCTTCTACATGCTCCCCAAAAATCCACAAACCTAACTATCCAGGTCACCTCATTGTGGCTGGTTATTGTGTCCCCACTGAAAGAATTTTTGCCCTCATTGACCAACACCCCCAAACAAATGCCTATAATCTAGCCTTCCCCATCAAATATCCCAACCATTTCCTTCACCAACTCTCCACCATCCCCACCCCTTTACCTCTTGGATCCCTACTCATCACTGTTGATGCCATTCCTATACACCAACATCCCTCATGCCCATGATCTTACGGCTACTGAACACTAATTTTCACAATGCCCTTCACACTCTAAATCCACTAACTCATTCGCCATATGTATTACTAATTTTATCCTAACTCACAACTACTTCTCCTTTGAAGGTAAGATATACAAACAAATCCACAGCACAGTCATGGGCACCCCATGGCACCCTCCTATGCCAACCTGTTTATGGACCATCTAGAGGAGACCTTCCTAGCCTCCTAAAACACCAAACCCCTAATCTGGTTCAGGTTCACTGATGACATCTGCTGTCTGACAGAGTGAGCAGGGACTAGACTGCCAATAGGAGCAGCATCAGGAGTCTTTGGGGCAAGGAAGTGGGGATAACAGAGAGAAAAAGAAGAGGACAGGGTAAAGGAGGGCAGGTGATTTGATAAAGGTGGAAAATGAGGATAGGGAAGAGGTGGTAGGACAGAGGGGGTGGAAACTGTGCAGGGACAATAGGGTACCATAGGTGTGGCCGTGATAATTTCAGGAGTGAAAAATGTGTTGCAAGGATAACTCCCATCTGCACAGTTCAGAAAAGCTGTGGTGGAGGGGAGGATCCAGTGGCTTGGGTAGTGAAGCAACCATTGAACTAAAGCATATTATGCTGAGCTGCATATTATGCCATAGAGTGGTCTACTTTGCTCTTGGCCAGAGTTTGGTGGTGACCGTTCATCCTGGTGAACAACTTGTTGGTAGACATACCATTATAAAAGGCTGAACAATGATTACAGTAGAGCTCATATGTGACGTGACTGCATTCACAGGTAGCCTGACCTCTGATAGGGTAGGATAAGCCTGTGATAGGACTGTAACAGGATATTCTGGTGGGTGCATTGGGCAGGTCTTGCACCAGGGTCTTCCACAGGGATACGATCCTTGTGGCAAGGGGTTGGGATTGGGAGTGGCATAGTGATGGACTAGGCTGCTGTTGAGGTTGGGTGGATGACAGAACACTACTTTAGGAGGGGTAGTAAGGATCTTGGGTAGGATGTCCCTCATTTTAGGGAATGATGATAGGTAATCAAAGCCCTCGCGAATGATGTGGTTCAGTTGTTTCAATCCATGGTAGTATAGGGTAACAAAGGGATCACTCCTGTGTGGCTTGTTATGGGGGTGGGGGAAATATTGGGGGTGGGAGGGGAATTGGCACAGGAGATCTGTTTGCAGACTCGGTCTGGAGGATAGTGCATGTCTGTGAAGGACTTGGTGAGACCCTCAGCATACTGGGCAAGGGAGTTCTTGTCGCTGTAGGTATGCTGTCCCCAGGTGGCCAGGGTGTATGGAAGGGATTTTTTGGTGTGAAAGAGATGACAGCTATCAAAATGCAGGTATTGTACATGGTTGATGGGTTTAATAAGGACAGAGGTTTAGTGTGTGTGTGTGTGTGTGTGTGTGTGTGTGTGTGTGTGTGTGTGTGTGTGTGTGTGTGTGTTTGAGGTTTACGGGCGCTAAACAGCGGGGTCATCAGCGCCCAAACGCATAAAAACAGGAACACATGCAGTGAAGGGACTAAGACGGACAGGGAACAAGGAGAATGGCTAAAAGACACAGATATGACGCAGTTTCAAATCCTCACATACAGAGGTAATCGTGACTGGCTGACCTCTTACCTAAAACCTGTGTGAGCCAGTCACCCAGCAGCACATTAAAACCCTCTCCCTAAAATTCGAGGCAACAAATTGGACAGGACACAAAACCGTAAGACCTTCACTACAGTCGTTACGTCATCTTGTAAAATAGAGGGCAAATCCGGTGGCAAGGAAACCACCGCCCTCTGGTCAGAGAATAAAAGACAGTCAAGTAAAATGTGGCGGACAGTAATCTGGACGCCACAAGCACTGCAGATTGGGGGGTCCTCCCGCCGGAGTAAAAAACCATGCGTTAGGGGACTGTGCCCGATGCGGAGGCGAGTGAGGAGAACCGCATCCCGCCTGCATGACTGGTAGGACGTACGCCATGGCCGCATGGTGGCCTTGACCAGACGCAGCTTATTGTCACTGACTGCCAGCCACTCCTCTTCCCACTGACGCAGAACGCGAAAACGCAGGAGGGAGGTAACAGCATGGAGGGGGACAGCACATGCAACAACGTGAGGGAGGGAACACGCATCTTTGGCAGCCACATCCGCCAGTTCGTTTCCCTTAATACCCACGTGCCCCGGCACCCAGCAGAAGGAAACCTCCTTCCCCTGCAGTTGCAGGTGGAGTAGGGCATCATGGATGTTCTGGATGACCGTATCCGCTGGGTACAAGTGTTGCATGGTCTGAAGGGCACTCAGGGAGTCAGAACAGATGAGGAACTTACGACTGGGAACACATCTCATCTGCTCCAATGCCCACAGGATCGCAAACAATTCAGCATCAAAGATGGTAAACGCCGCAGGAAGCCGTAACTTGACGACTTGATCAGGGAAAACAACAGCACAACCAACAGAGTCCCCCTGTTTAGAGCCATCCGTAAATACTGGTACATGATCGGGATGCTGGTTTAAAAGATCATAAAATAAGGAGGTAAAAACAAACGCAGGAGTGCAGCTCCTCCGGTACTCCGACAAGTCTAAAAGGACGCTGGGCCTCTGGAGCAACCAGGGAGGCAGGCGAGTAAAACCTTGCCGTTGGGGGGCCACACGCTCGACACCAAGGGACTCAAGCAAATGCTTGGCACGAATCCCAAATGGTCTCGTTGCCCTGGGATGACTGGAAAAAGAGACGTTCCATAGGCGGTCGGGCAACGGTAGGGTACACAGGGGAGGTAGGACAGGCAAGGAATTGACACACCCGTCACACCATGGGGAGTTTCCGACGGATGGCGAGCGGCGGTTCCCCTGCCTCAGCACACAGGCTGGGGATGGGACTGGTACGGAAGGCACCAGTGGCCAGCCTGATACCCTCATGGTGTACTGCGTCAAGGATCTTCAGATACGAAGGCCGTGCGGACCCATACACGGTGCAACCATAGTCAAGACGCGATCGGACGAAAGCCCTATAAAACTGCAGCAGACGCGCCCGATCTGCTCCCCAGGACTGATGGCTCAGACACTTCAAAATATTCAGCGCCTTCAGGGCCCGCACACCCGTCTTCGCAGTCCATGCCTCTAATCGCTGTATCATAAGCTGCAACTGCCGACTAGCAGTGACAAGACTGGAGGAAGAACAGAAAACAGCAAAATCGTTCACAAACAAGGAGCATTGGGCAGGACTCCGGACAGTGGACGTGATACTGTTAATGGCGATGGCAAAGAGGGTGACACTTAAAACGCTTCCCTGAGGAACACCATTCTCCTGCACATACAAATCAGATAGCACATTACCAACCCTATATCGAAAGAGGCGGTGGGAAAGAAAGGACCGAATGAAGATGGGGAGACAGCCACGAAAACCCCACTCATGGAGTTGATTGAGGGTATGGCGGCGCCAAGTAGTGTCATACGCCTTATGAATGTCAAAGAAGACACCGAGACAATGCTGGTTACGTAGGAAGGCCTGCTGGATGGCCGCCTCAAGCAGGGTCAAGTTGTTTATAGTTGAACGACATCTCCGAAAGCCACACTGCGAGGGGCTAAGGAGCTGCCTGGTTTCCAGCAGCCAAACCAGGCGACGGTTGACCATGCGTTCTAACGTCTTCCCGACACAGCTCGTCAAAGCAATACTTCGATAACTACTGGGATGCATTCGGTCCTTCCCCGGTTTGAGGAGGGGGATCAAAATCGCCTCCCTCCACGAGTCAGGGTACGTGCCAGATAACCATATCATATTAAAAAAATTCAGGAGAACTTCCTTGGAAGGCAGTAACAAGTGCTGCAGCATGCTGTACCGGGTTCGATCATGGCCAGGCGCAGTATCATGAGCCACAGACAGTGCCGAATCCAGTTCCCACATTGTGAAGGGGCAGTTGTAGGGTTCAGAATTTGGAGACCAGAAGTCCAAGTGACCCCTCTCAACCGCAGTGCGGTAGCGGCAGAAATCTGGAGCACAGTTAACAGTAGCGGTAGATTCCGCAAAATGCATGGCCTGTGTCTGGGCAATGTCTCTCGGCGCCGTGAGGAGACTTCCCTGATGCAGCAATGCCGTGACAGGGAGCTGGCCGAGTTTCCCGGAAATCCTCCTGATGGCTTCCCATACTTTCGTAGAATTAGTGGAACGGGAGATGGAGTTCAAGAACGATTGCCATGACCGTCGTTTGCTCTCTTTAATCACTCGCCGCGCTTTGGCCCTTGCCACCCGAAAGGCCGCAAGATTGTCAGCTGAGAGACGGCACTTGAAGCGGCGCAGAGCTGCACGGCGGGCTCGGATGGCTGAGCGGCACTCAGTGGTCCACCAAGGGACAGGATGCCTCTTGGGATGACCGGATGACCGTGGGATTGACAATTCAGCAGCATGGGAGATCACGGCTGTAACATGGTCTACCCATTCGTGGACGCTGGCACGGTGTTCCAAAACAGCCAGTTGGCTGAAAAGTGTCCAGTCAGCTCTGCAGAGGAGCCACCGGGGCGGCACTGGTAATGCCATAGCCTCAGCCAGGAGGCGAATCCAAAGGGGGAAGTGGTCACTAGAATGGAGGTCTGCAGCAACCTCCCACAGAGCAGCATCCACGAGTGCTGGAGAGCAAAAGGAAAGGTCAATAGCTGATGACGACCCAGAAGCAGTACAGAAATGAGTGGGAGCACCAGAGTTGAGGATGCACAGTTCTTCAGACATCATGAGGTTTTCCAGAATGCGACCCCTGGGGCAAGTAGTCGAAGAGCCCCATAAGACATTATGAGCATTGAAGTCCCCCAGAAGAAGAAACGGGCGGGAGAGTTGGCTAATAAGGTCTGTGATAGCCTCAGAGTCTATCGCATCCTGAGGTGGTAAGTAAAGTGAACAGACTGTGAGCCTCCGACCCACAAGAAGGTCAACTGCAACTGCTTGCAAGTCTGTAACGAGAGGGAGCTCAGGTGAGGGGTGCATGTCACGGACAAAAACCGCAACACCACACTTTGCCGTTTCCCCCGTCAGATCATCTTTCCGATATACGGTATAGCCCCGTAAAGAAGGAGCATCAGTGGCCTGAAAATGTGTCTCTTGGAGACAGAAGCACAAAGGGCAATCTCGTACAAGGAGTTGTAATTCGGCCACATGCGTCCTGAACCCATTCAGGTTCCTCTGTAATATGGGAGACAGTGATCAGGGTGGCTGAACTTTCACCCTGCCTCTGTGTTTTGGAGGAGAGCCCGTACTGGCCGGAGATTTATTCCTGGGGCGAGAAGATCGCCCCCGGTCGACATCAATGTCCATCAGCTCCGATGACGACCCACGGGAGATGTCAGACAGTATGATGGCCTCGTCATTGGACCGACCCTGACCAGTCTCCTCAGGTGGCAAAACCTTCACCTTCGGCGTCTTTGTCTTGGGGGGCTTAGAAGGCAGAGCCTTGGCAGCAGGTGGAGCTGTACCCACCTGGGCAGAAGGCGCCATATGGGAAGAGGCAGGAAGTACCCCAATGTCAGCAACCACGGCCTTGTCCGACATTGCGGGGAGAGCCGCAGGTTTCAAAACAACCGCAGCAGCACAAGTGCACTGGCAAACGCAGGTATTAGTGCTAACACTAGCAACCTCCGTTTGCGTAGCAACAGTGGCCAACTGTACCGGTTTTTTCAGAGCGGAAGCGAAAGATGTCGTAAACACAGGAGGTTGCATGGCCTTAAAGAGCTTCCTGGCCTCGCCATAGGGGATGCGCTTAGATGTTTTGATCTCCTGGATCTTCCGTTCGTCGAGATAGATGGGGCAGACCCGGCTCCAGACAGGGTGACTCCCAGAGCAATTCACGCACTTCACAGGAGATGAACAATCGGCTCCTTCATGGGCAGGCTGACCACATTTACCACAAGTGGCTATCCCATTGCACCCCAACGTAGTATGCCCAAAGCGCTGACATTTAAAACAGCGCATTGGGTTGGGGAAATATGGCCTTACCGGCAAACGTAAGAACCCCGCTTTAACATGCTCTGGGAGTCGTGGGCAACTGAACGTGAGAATAAACGAGTCGGATTTGACGAGGATCCCATCAACTCGTTTCATGATATGCTGCACGTCAACAATACCTTCATCAGCCCATTCAGATTTTAACTCGTCTGTGGGGATATCCACCAAGTCCCGACATGTCACACACCCTTACTGTAGTTCAGAGTGGAGTGGAGCTCTGTCTCGATAGCGTACTCACCGAGACAGGTTGCTTTCCGAAGAGAAGTGACCTGACGGGAACTAGATGTCTCAACTAACAGAGTCCCATTGCGCAGTCGCTTCACAGATTTAAGTGTTGCTGCAATTCCCTCAAGACCCTTGTGGATGTAAAAGGGAGAAACCCTCTCAAAGCTACCCTCCTTCCGTTTAATAATCAAAAACACATTCTGATTATCAGCATGTGCTCTGTTACAACAGTCTGATAAATCGCAATCAACACTAGGCGCTGGAGGACTCGTAGCACGAAGTCGCTTCTTCGATGAGGTGTGTTTTCCTACCAGTGGCCCACCCAAGCCACTGGTAGGGGGAAATGTAGAGGTCGAAGGGTCCATTGCGGTCACACGAGCAGCTAGGGAACTAAAGGTCCGCTCAGACAGAGCCCCGCGTGCCTGAGTAAGCCTAATACAACTGGGGTGTGGCAGGTGCCCCAGAGGTTGCCCGCTTGCGACTGTTCCACCTCAACAGCCATGCATCTCATAGGCGCGGAGCACACCGGAAGATTGAGGGGTTTTTATAGAGGTTGGCCTTCCTCGCAATTCGGGCGGTCAAGCCAAGATTACCATTCCCCGCAGCACACAACATTCCACCGCCGCGCCATACGGTGGTCACTGAAGCATGTCCGGGGGTTACGGTGACAGGAGACTGGCGGCACTGACCAGTCCCCAGCTCAGGACCCCGGGGTCGCCAATCCCGTACCCAGCAAATGAATGCTGAGCCCCTGGGGGCAACAGAGGTTTAGATGGAGCTATCAGAGAGGAGGTGGTGAACATCCAGGAAGGTAGCATGCTTGATTGAGAAGGACCAGATGAAGTGTATGGGAGAGAAGGTGTTGATGTTTTGAAGGAATGAAGATAGGGTGTCTTGGCCCAAGTCCATCTATACACTGCTATCCCTTCCCCTTCTCCGCACCCTCCAGTTTGCTGCTTCCATTCCATGTGACAGTTGCATTTTGGTCTGGGCTGCTGCAGTTGGTGTGATGTGTGTGTGACGTGGGCAAGCTTGTGTGAATGAATGGTGTGCGTTTCTCTTTCTTTTCCTGATAAAGACTGTCACAAAAAGCTATGTGTAAGTGTTTTAATTGTGCCTGTCTGCAACTTAACATGTCATGTTTATGGTAAGTAGCAATTTATCATTTCCTTACATTGCTGACACTATGTAATGCAGTAAATGAAGCAGATGAAAAGGAATGCAAACACCTCAAATATGAGATCAACAGGAAATGCAAAATGGCTTATGCGAGAATGGCTAGACGACAAATGTAAGGAACAGAGGTGTATATCACTAGGGGATAAGATAGATACTGCCTACAGGAAAATTAAAGAGACCTTTGGAGGAAAGAGAAACATACCATGAGCTCAGATGGAAAATCAGTCCTAAGCAAAGAAGGGAAAGCAGAAAGGTGGGAGTACAAAGAGGGTCTATTCAATGGCGATGTATGAGGGTGGTTTGGAAAGTTCACCACAAGAGGTCAGCATTAGTGCAACGAGTTGTTCACATGGTATTCATTGGACTGTTGCCTGTAAACATGTGCCATGTCAATGCTCTTGGAAGAGAGCTGCGACGGTGACATTGTCCTGCTGCTATTCCCGCATAGTGATTTGCGAAGATGGGGAGGTAGGGAATAAATAAATAAATAAATAAAATCGAGAGTTGACCAGTGATTAAGTACTCTGTAAAGAAAGGTATGAAAGCAAAGGACATTCACGCCAATTTCCTAAACAAACTGGAGGACTATGCTCCTTCATATTCAACTGTTGCCGAGTGGACAATTGAACTTAAATTTGGTCAAGAGAGCTTAGATGATGATGCACACAGTTGTCGGCCAAGATGTGTCACTATTCCAGAAATCATTGCAAAAGTGTACAAAATGGACATGGAGGATTGCCGATTGAAAATGCGTAAAATTGCTCATGCTTGCGAAATGGCATCTGAAAGGGTATATCACATTTTAACTGAAGAATTAGAAATGAAAAAATTATCTGCAAGATGGGTGCTGGGACTCTTGATGCTGGATCAAAAAAAGCACAAGAATGGACATTTCGGAACAATATTTGGCCCATTTTAGGAAAACGAACAAGATTTTTTGCACTGGTTTGTGACCACAGATGAAACTTGTGTGCACTACTATACCCCAGAGACAAAAACAACAGCCAAAGCAGTGGAAATATGCTGATTATCCGCCACCAACGAAAGCAAAGACAATGCCTTCAGCAGGAAAGGTCAAGGCATCAGTGTTCTTGGATGCGAAGGGGATTCTGTCTGTAGATTATCTCCCCACTAGGCAAACAATTACTGGAGAATATTATGCTAACCTCCTGGACAAATTGCAACAAAAGATAAACGAAAAAAGCCAGGTTTAGCAAGGAAGAAAGTCATCTTCCATCTTGGTAATGCGCGCCTGCACACATGTGCTGTCTCCATGGCAAAATTACATGAACTAAGGTATGAATTGTTGCTACATCTGCCTTATTCATCTGATATGTCTCCGCCAGAATTCCATCTCATCGAAAAACTGAAAATTTTTCTTGATGGATGAAGATTCACTTCAAACGAAGAATTGATAACTGGAGTTGACGTCTATTTTGCAAGCCTGGAGGAAACTCATTTTCAAGATGGAATCAAGGCACTGGAACATCGCTGGATCAAGTGCATTAACCTACAAGGAGACAACTCTGAAAAATAAAAAAAGTTTCAGTGATATAAGTACTTTTCTTCTATTCCGTTCTGAGAACTTTTCAAACCACCCTCACACATGGTAATATTATGGAAATGGAAGAGGACGTAGATGAAGATGAAATGGGAGATATGATACTATGTGAAGAATTTGACACAGTGCTGAAAGACGTAAGTCAAAACAAGACCCCGGCAGTAGACAACTTCTCATTAGAACTACTGATAACCTTGGGAGAGCCAGTCATAACAAAACTCTACCATCTGGTGAGCAAGATGTATGAGACAGGTGAAATACACTCAGGCTACAAGAAGAATATAATAATACCAATCCCAAAGAAAGCATGTGTCGACAGGTGTGAAAATTGCTAAACTATTAGTTTAACAAGTCACTGTTGCAAAATATGAACACGAATTCTTTACAGACAAATGGAAAAACTGGTAGAAGCCGACCTCAGGGAAGCTCAGTTTGGATTCCGTAGAAATATTGGAACACGTGAGGCAATACTGACCTTACGACTTATCTTAGAAGAAAGATGAAGGAAAGGCAAACCTACGTTTCTAGCATTTGTAGACTTAGAGATAGCTTTTGACAATGTTGACTGGAATATTCTCTTTCAAATTCTAAAGGTGGCAGGGGTAAAATACAGGGAGCGAAAGGCTATTTACAATTTGTACAGAAACCAGATGGCAGTTATAAGAGTGGAGGGGCATGAAAGGGAAGCAGTGGTTGGGAAGGGAGTGAGACAGGGTTGCAGCCTATCCCAGATGTTATTCAATCTGTATATTCAGCAAGCAGTAAAGGAAACAAAAGAAAAATTCGGAGTAGGTATTAAAATCCATGGAGAAGAAATAAAAACTTTGAGGTTCGCCGATGACATTGTAAATCTGTCAGAGACAGCAAAGGACTTGGAAGAGCAGTTGAATGAATGGATAGCGTCTTGAAAGGAGGATATAAGATGAACATCAACAAAAGCAAAACGAGGATAATGGAATGTAGTCTAAATAAGTCGGGAGATGCTGAGGGTATTAGATTAGGAAATGAGACACTTAAAGTAGTAAAGGAGTTTTGCTATTTGGGGAGCAAAATAACTGATGATGGTCGAAGTAGAGAGGATATAAAATGTAGACTGGCAATGGCAAGGAAAGCGTTTCTGAAGAAGAGAAATTTGTTAACATCGAGTATAGATTTAAGTGTCAGGAAGTCGTTTCTGAAAGTATTTGTATGGAGTGTAGCCATGTATGGAAGTGAAACGTGGACGATAAATAGTTTGGACAAGAAGAGAATAGAAGCTTTCGAAATGTGGTGCTACAGAAGAATGCTGAAGATTACATGGGTAGGTCACGTAACTAATGATGAAGTATTGAATAGAATTGGGGAGAAGAGGAGTATGTGGCAGAACTTGACAAAAAGAAGGGACCGGTTAGTAGGACATGTTCTGATGCATCAAGGGATCACAAATTTAGCATTGGAGGGCAGCGTGGAGGGTAAAAATCGTAGAGGGAGACCAAGAGATGAATACACTAAGCAGATTCAGAAGGATGTGGGTTGCAGTAAGTACTGGGAGATGAAGAAGCTTGCACAGGATAGAGCAGCATGGAGAGCTTCATTAAACCTGTGTCTGGACTGAAGAAGAAGAAGAAGAAGAAGAAGAAGAAGAAGAAGAAAACAACGACAACAACAACATAACAGGAAATGACCCGATCGTAAGTTTCAGTACTAAAAAAGAACAGTCACTGAAAAAATATATCATGCATTATTTCACATCAGCTCTAAAAATGAAACAGTATAGAGAAGAGAGATAGTAGTGGAATTACCGGGATGCGTGCATGACATGACACAGCTTTGTGACAATATCAAGCACACACGTTGATTAAATGCTGAGTTCAGAGAGAAAAGTTGTTACACAACTGCAGACCACATCAGCAGATACCCCCCTCCCCCCCCTCCCACCACTACCAGCGCGAAAATGGACAACAATCGAATATGAAAGCAAAGGAGACCTCACACATCACGCATTCCCGTGGGTTAAGAGGCATGTCAGTGATCAGATGCCTCAACAGAAAATGATTTCATTTCATAAAATTTAAATTAGATGGACACCAATGTACATAACTTTAAATAAACAACAGACTGCCATTATGAACAATGTAGGATATATACAGAGGCGATAGAAGTCATGAGATACCTCCTAATATCACGTCAGACCTCCTTTCACATGTTTTAGTGCTGTAACTCGATGTGGCTTGGACTCAAAAAGTTGCTGGACATCCTATCGAGGAACACTGAGCGATGCTGCCTCAATAGCCATCCATAATTGTGAAAGCATTGCCAGTGCAGGATATTGTTCATGAACTGATCTTTCAATTGTGTCCCAAAAATGTACAATGTGTGGTGACCTGGGTGGCCAAATCGTTAGCTGGAGCTGTCCGGAATGTTCTTCAAACCAGTCGTAAACAAATGGGACCCAGTGACATGGCACATTGTCATCTATGAATATTTCATTGTTGTTTTGGAACATTAAGTCCATGGATGGTTATAACAGGTCTCCAAGTAGCCAAACAACCATTTCCAGTTGATGATCAGTTCAGCTGGACCAGGTTCGATCAGAGGAAGCAGTCCAATCTCTCTAAACACAGCCCACACCACTATCGAGCCACTACCAGCTTCCACAGTGCCTTTGTTGACAAACTGGGTCTGTGGCTTAAGCGGGTCTGCACCACACTTGAACCCCACCATCAGTTCTTACCAAATGAAATCAGGACTCATCTGACCATGCCAAAGTAATTTATTGCAACTTCATTGCTCTATGAGATAATTAAAAAAAAACTCTGTACCAGCAACATATTCACTTCAATTAAACCAACATTCTAAAGTGAAAATAATTCTCATATAATGCTGACAATCCTCTTGCAGCAATTCTTACAAATGGTTCTACCAGTGATAGATGATCACTGGAAGACTCATACTTTGATTAGGGAAAATATTAATAACAGGAATCAATGGATGTATTTATTTATGCACTAACTTTGTGAGATTCAATTGTATTCATTCATGTTTTGAATGGTTTGTTTCAAGTAAAAACATGATGGGACATCATGATGGGACATCTGCAAAAAGTGGAGGCCTTACATACTGGGCACCAAGTCACCTGTACAGCATATTTCCGCCCATGCAGAGAGTGCCCTAGGGGTACCATTCATCAATAGTTTCAAGGCCTCCACAAACTTTGTATTAGTCAATGTTAAACATCAGAATTACATTATAATGGATTAACAATTTCTGAAAGATTTTGTGTGAATCTTAGTTAGCTTAGTTGTTCACAGACCTTCAAAAAGTTAGAAACTTGCACGAGAAATACAAAATCTTTATGTGGTTAATGTAAGGAGACTAATGAATACTATTTGAGCAAATACACCTGATAATTTTACTTAATGCACAAGTTAGTGTTTCAAAGTTAGTTTGGAAACTATGAGGGTGGTTTGATAAGGCTAATAAATCTCCATGAACAAATGGAACATTTTGTTGCACCTTCATGGTTGGTAAGCTTGATTATTACAAGGATTATATAAAGAATTTCAACAATGTACATCATGTAGTTCATTGTTGACAGCCATCTGAATTGGTCAGTGTGTAAACTGTGATTGAAAACAGGGAAAACTGAGTTTCTTGCTATTATTAAATATTTTCATTTACAGGGTTGGACCGCCACACAAATCCAAACAGAACTGGATTACTTTTACGCAGGCTCTGCACCATCATTGAAGGCCATTTACTTTTGGATTAATGAATTTAAACCTAATCAGACAAGCACTGAAGATGAAGTGTGCTCCAGGCATCCAATTGAGGTCACCACAAAGGAAACCACTGACGAAATTTATGATATAGTAATGCAAGACCATTGAACAAAAATTGTGTAATTGCTGGTACTGTAGGCACCTCAACTGAGTGAATGCATAATATGTTACCCAGAGATTTGGCTCTGCTGTGTGCAAGGTAGGTGCCGCAATTGCTCACAGACTACCAAAAGCACATCCAGTACAACATTTCAACATAATGTGTGGTCGATTAATTGCACCCCGTAAGACTTTTTGCACTGATCTGTGACTGTTGACGAAACCTGGACACATCATTACACACAAGAATCAAAATAGCAGTCAAAAGAATAGACAAAGACTGGTGAAAGAGCATGCATAGAAACATCTACAAATAATATTACAGGCCAACAATGGTTGGCCGCATTTAACAATGGACAAACTTTTGTAAGGAGGACAAATATATGAACAAAAAATTAAGAACTAATCGCAACAGAACAACACACAAACTCATAATTGAAAAAACAAAGAGAACACTACTTTAGTTGTAACAAAAGAAAATGTTCCAATATGTTTTCTGAGTTACTAAGAAAACAATGGAGCAGGAGAAAATAGCAATGTTTAACAACCAGCAAAATGTGACACCTGTTACATAAAATAAAGTGTGTTTGGTTTCATTGGTATTTGGACTGAACACAGCACACACCTGTGAATTCTGCTTTCCCATATAGATCTTGCACAAGAGGTGCTTTCCCTGATTTAAAAAGATGGGTACTGAGAGCATGCACACAGTAAATCACTCTTGGCATGTTCTTCTTATCATATATATCTGTAGTTTCAGGATGGAATGTCTGCAAAAATACAATGGATTGATGTAAAAGGTAAGCTATAATGTAAAATTAAGATATAATGTAAAATACAAAATATTTCAAAATAAAACGCACAAAATACACAACTAAAAAAAGTAATGAAAATGCCTGGCTTAAACAATGAAAAGAACAACAGTCATAATGACTATAAGCTTATAACGTTCATTAGGTGGAGTAACAAAGTTCATAAATACATCACTGAAATATTTTACTCATCTTCAGCAACTGTAGTTGTATAAATCGGATAATCAGCAACCAGTTGCATAAAATAAATTTAATTTATTAACTAGTTTCAGACACTTGTGCCCTTCTTCAGAAGGTTATAGGTATAACATTATTTGTTTATGTCAGCAATAAGACACATACAGCAAAATGCCGTGGTCACGTGGTTCATAGTGCCTGTATACACCATTTTTGTGCAGGCCTATGAACCACATGACCATGGCATTTTACTGTATACATCTTCTTGCCGACACTCACAAATAATGCAATAGGTATAACCTACTAAATAAGGGTGCCAAGTGCCTGAAACCGGTTCTTTTATGCAACTGGTTGTTGTTTATTTCAGTTTATGTAACTGAAGTAGTTAATTTTATGCTTGTAGAGGAAAAACAATTATTCATCAAGTTAGAAACATCTTTGTCATTAAAAATGCTATGCGCACCAATGTTGTTGTTGTGGTCTTCAGTCCTGAGACTGGTTTGATGCAACTCTCCATGCTACCCTATCCTGTGCAAGCTTCTTCATCTCCCAGTACTTACTGCAACCCACATCCTTCTGAATCTGCTTAGTGTATTCATCTCTTGGTCTCCCTCTACGATTTTTTCCCTCCACGCTGCCCTCCAATGCTAAATTTGTGATCCCTTGATGCATCAGAACATGTCCTACTAACCGGTCCCTTCTTTTTGTCAAGTTCTGCCACATACTCCTCTTCTCACCAATTCTATTCAATACTTCATCATTAGTTACGTGACCTACCCATGTAATCTTCAGCATTCTTCTGTAGCACCACATTTCGAAAGCTTCTATTCTCTTCTTGTCCAAACTATTTATCATCCACATTTCACTTCCATACATGGCTACACTCCATACAAATACTTTCAGAAACGACTTCCTGACACTTAAATCTATACTCGATGTTAACAAATTTCTCTTCTTCAGAAACGCTTTCCTTGCCATTGCCAGTCTACATTTTATATCCTCTCTACTTCGACCATCATCAGTTATTTTACTCCCTAAATAGCAAAACTCCTTTACTACTTTAAGTGTCTCATTTCCTAATCTAATTCCCTCAGCATCACCCGAGTTAACTCTACTACATTCCATTATCCTCGTTTTGCTTTTGTTGATGTTCATCTTATATCCTCCTTTCAAGACACTGTCCATTCCATTCAACTGCTCTTCCAAGTCCTTTGCTATCTCTGATAGAATTACAATGTCATCGGCGAACCTCAAAGTTTTTATTTCTTCTCCATGGATTTTAATACCTACTCCGAATTTTTCTTTTGTTTCCTTTACTGCTTGCTCAATATACAGATTGAATAACATCTGGGATAGGCTACAACCCTGTCTCACTCCCTTCCCAACCACTACTTCCCTTTCATGCCCCTCCACTCTTATAACTGCCATCTGGTTTCTGTACAAATTGTAAATAGCCTTTCGCTCCCTGTATTTTACCCCTGCCACCTTCAGAATTTGAAAGAGAGTATTCCAGCCAACATTGTCAAAAGCTTTCTCTAAGTCTACAAATGCTAGAAACATAGGTTTGCCTTTCCTTAATCTTTGTTCTAAGATAAGTCGTAAGGTTAGTATTGCCTCACGTGTTCCAACATTTCTACGGAATCCAAACTGATCTTCCCCGAGGTCCGCTTCTACCAGTTTTTCCATTCGTCTGTAAAGAATTCGCGTTAGTATTTTGCAGCTGTGACTTATTAAACTGATAGTTCGGTAATTTTCACATCTGTCAACACCTGCTTTCTTTGGGATTGGAATTATTATATTCTTCTTGAAGACTGTGGGTATTTCGCCTGTCTCATACATCTTGCTCACCAGATGGTAGAGTTTTGTCATGACTGGCTCTCCCAAGGCCATCAGTAGTTCTAATGGAATGTTGTCTACTCCCGGGGCCTTGTTTCGACTCAGGTCTTTCAGTGCTCTGTCAAACTCTTCACGCAGTATCTTATCTCCCATTTCATCTTCATCTACATCCTCTTCCATTTCCATAATATTGTCCTCAAGTACATCGCCCTTGTATAAACCCTCTATATACTCCTTCCACCTTTCTGCCTTTCCTTCTTTGCTTAGAACTGGGTTTCCATCTGAGCTCTTGATATTCATACAAGTGGTTCTCTTCTCTCCAAAAGTCTCTCTAATTTTCCTGTAGGCAGTATCTATCTTACCCCTAGTGAGACAAGCCTCTACATCCTTACATTTGTCCTCTAGCCATCCCTGCTTAGCCATTTTGCACTTCCTGTCGATCTCATTTTTGAGACGTTTGTATTCCTTTTTGCCTGCTTCATTTACTGCATTTTTATATTTTCTCCTTTCATCAATTAAATTCAATATTTCTTCTGTTACCCAAGGATTTCTATTAGCCCTCGTCTTTTTACCTACTTGATCCTCTGCTGCCTTCACTACTTCATCCCTCAGAGCTACCCATTCTTCTTCTACTGTATTTCTTTCCACCATTCCTGTCAATTGTTCCATTATGCTCTCCCTTAAACTCTGTACAACCTCTGGTTCTTTCAGTTTATCCAGGTCCCATCTCCTTAAATTCCCACCTTTTTGCAGTTTCTTCAGTTTTAATCTACAGTTCATAGCCAATAGATTGTGGTCAGAGTCCACATCTGCCCCTGGAAATGTCTTACAATTTAAAACCTGGTTCCTAAATCTCTGTCTTACCATTATATAATCTATCTGATACCTTCTAGTATCTCCAGGATTCTTCCATGTATACAACCTTCTTTCATGATTCTTGAACCAAGTGTTAGCTATGATTAAGTTATGCTCTGTGCAAAATTCTACCAGGTGGCTTCCTCTTTCAGTTCTTAGCCCCAATCCATATTCACCTACTATGTTTCCTTCTCTCCCTTTTCCTACTCTCAAATCAGTAGTACTATTAAATTTTCGCCTCACTTCACTACCTGAATATTTTCTTTTATCTCATCATAGATTTCATCAACTTCATCATCTGCAGAGCTAGTTGGCATATAAACTTGTACTACTGTAGTAGGCGTGGGCTTCGTGTCTATCTTGGCCACAATAATGCCTTCGTGTCTATCTTGGTCACAATAATGCGTTCAATATGCTGTTTGTAGTAGCTTACCCGCACTCCTATTTTTTTATTCATTATTAAACCTACTCCTGCATTACCCCTATTTGATTGTGTGTTTATAACCCTGTATTCACCTGACCAAAAGTCTTGTTCCTCCTGCCACCGAACTTCACTAATTCCCACTATATCTAACTTTAACCTATCCATTTCCCTTTTTAAATTTTCTAATCTACCTGCCCGGTTAAGGGATTTGACATTTCACGCTCTGATCCGTAGAACGCCAGTTTTCTTTTTCCTGATAACGACGTCCTCCTGAGTAGTCCCCGCCCGGAGATCCGAATGGGGGACTATTTTACCTCCGGAATATTTTACCCAAGAGGACGCCATCATCATTTATCCATACAGTAAAGCTGCATGCCCTCGGGAAAAATTATGGCCGTAGTTTCCCCTTGCTTTCAGCCGTTCGCAGTACCAGCACAGCAAGGCCGTTTTGATTAATGTTACAAGGCCAGGTCAGTCAATAATCCAGACTGTTGCCTCTGCAACTACTGAAAAGGCTGCTGCCCCTCTTCAGGAACCACACGTTTGTCTGGCCTCTCAACAGATACCCCTCCGTTGTGGTTGCACCTACGGTACGGCCATCTGTATCGCTGAGGCACGCAAGCCTCCCCACCAACAGCAAGGTCCATGGTTCATGGGGAAGGTGCGCACCAATAAGTACATTGAAATAAGTGTAAACCAATCAAGTTTCCATTTGACGAAAAGATCATATTGTACTAGTGTAAGGAAATTTTGTTTGCAGTAGTCTTTTGATGTTTATCTATTAATGCAATGCAAAATGCGTACACAAGAGAGTACTCAACAGCAACACACACTATACAGATAATGTATTTCAAACACACTAGTTATTATGCATAGAAAGAAGTCAAACGTGGCAAGTATGCCTAATGAGGGAGTGAACTTTACAAGACTGTGTTCTGTAGTAAGGAATGGAATATCCTTTTCAGGATGTGGGGTGCAGAGGACAGATAGATTGACTGACTGATGGAGAAAGAAAGAGAAAAAGAGAGAGAGAGATAGGGTAGAAAATATTTATAGGGCTTTGAGATGTAATGCTTTGAGAGGACAGGAAATAAAATGGATCAATTAAATAATAAACCAAGAATGTTGAAAGAAGCTTACGAGAGAAAATCTATTTACATCAATATCCACAAAATAGCAATTTGGCGACGGGGGACTGCGGTCGCGTGCGTGTGTGTGTGTGTGTGTGTGTGTGTGTGTGTGTGTGTGAGAGAGAGAGAGAGAGAGAGAGAGAGAGAGAGAGAGAGAGAGAGAGAGACTATCTGCGACTCAGCACCTTCGCTATATGGTGAGCAGCAGCAATTTTCCTTTTCATAATATTGTTACATTCCATCCTGGATTTTTCATTGTTTGATTTGGATACTGTTTTATTAACTTTTCCTTCAATTACTGTACAATCTATGTGAGTAACTCTGCCATTGCACTCTTGGTTATTTGCACCGATCCTACCAATGCATAAACAACACAAAGCTCAACAATTGGTCATCCCAACAACAGGAACATTGGGGCAAATAAAAGTGTGACAAAATGCAACATAAATTGGGATGTTGTGTACATTTCTTGAGCATTTATCACCAAATACTCAATAAAATTTTCAGCAATGCGACATTAGGCTGACACGCTACAGAGGAAGAGATTGAGACTATGAAAGTTCATGTTAGTGACCTTATAATTTGGTCCCCCCAGCTGAGGAGTTGTCCCACTCTAGCACAATGAAAAAGAACTGTCCCACTTCAATTCAGTCATAGCAAACTTAGGCCACACCCTTTGAGCTAACTGTGGACCTCAGAGTGTAATCAGTTTGCCCATCAACACACTAGCAAAACATCTGCCAGCATTATTGGCATCCAATCTCTGTGGTGGTACATGTTGCTATTCAAGGTAGCAACATTCCCCATTTCCTTTCTACTGTGCCGATGGAAGATGGTCACGTAGAAACCTTAATTTATGGACACAGTGGCAGAGTAAAGACTGTATACTGTACATGCATTTTTTTATTTATGTGCAGATACAAAGCGCAAATGTAAGCACAGTACAGCCACAAGACACGAAAGAGGGTGAGTGTTTTACTGGTGAGGAAGGAGCCATTTGCACTTTAACGTTACGACTTGGGGTGCCATGGACACTGAAGAAGAAGAAGTCAGGATGACAATGGCTGTTGTTCTGAAAAGAAAAACAAAAAAGATTGTATGAAATTAATTAATTAATTCTGAACTTTGGGATATTAACAATCCGGCTGTCGACGATTTTCTTTATTAAGAGCTTAGATGTCAATGTTTAATAGATATGTTGAAAATGTTATGAGGACTGTTAAACAAAAAAGATTTTGAAAATAAATGGTTGCATCATTTTGTAGCTAGTGGGTAGCAAATGTAACCTTCCATTATCATAACGCTTTCCTGCAGATGGTGAGTAAGTCCAGTACAGCTACAAGTGGCACTCCATACCACAACCACAACTTCAAGGAATAAAATGAATGCAGAAAGATAAAATTTACATGTAAATATAGTTACTAACATATGACTGAGATCACATTCATTGATCTAAGCCTCAAGCCTCAGTAGGGTGTTTACATTTCGAGCCATGCGGCTGCAGCTGTAGCGGTTATGAAGCTCAGTACTGACAAAGTTATTTGCACACTGTTATACAGTTATTAAATTTAACAGTTTTCAACGGTGCTTGGTACTGTTTGTGGCGAAATAAAGATTTAATAAACCTTTGGAAACATTCACTCGCTGTGTTTTTTTATAGTTTTCTGTGCGTTGAAGTGGTTTAGTAAATTTCGTGCTTTAGTTTTCAGCTGACATTTCTCATTGTTTCTAGTGAAATATTTCAGTAAAATTTTCATTCACTGTTTTAACTTTGTTGAGGGTTCCATTGGCCACTTGAATTTTGGGTTTTAGCTAAAAAATTTGTGATTTTTCTTGGTATTGGTATTAGTTATGGTTTAGTAGTATTAAGAAAAGTAGTTGCTATCTTAGTACAGAGAGAATTTCGAGACCACTATTGTTAGTTCTATAAATAGTTCTACCAGTGTAACTGAACTTAAGCAATGCAGACATTTAGTTTTTTTTCAGTAACTGTAAAATTTTACCATGAATAAGAAGTGTGGGCTCTGTTGTATGTTTGTGAGTAGTGGGTTATGGTGTGGGATTTGTTCAAAGTATTTTCATTGGGGGGAATGATGTGGAGAAGCAAGTGGGCATTCTAGCGAGATCCTCTCCTGGGAATGCAGAATCTATAGTAGAAATAAGTTGATAGAAGAGCAGGAGCGTAAGACCTGTGCCCTTCAGGGGCAGTTACAATATTCAAAGGGTAAAGGGTGCTGGGGAATGTGAACTGGCAAGTGGCAGGAAGACAGCTAGGAGGAGGACGTAGTCAGACAGTTGTACTTTGTGTATACGCAGTAGATATGACGAACTGCCAGAGTTGAGTGGAGAGGAGCCTCTTGTAGCTAGCTGTTGGTGCACGAAACATGCAGCAGTCCTCAACAGTTAGGAGGCCTTGGTCAGTTGCAATGTCTAACAGAAAAAAGAAGGTTCTGTTGCTAGGTAGTTCACACAGTAGAGCTGTGGGCCAGCAGTTGCAGGAAGTGTTGGGGAGTGAGTCTCATGTCACCACCATTGTGAAGCCTAGTGCAGGGTTGGCTCATCATAGGGGAGTTATGTAGGAATTTTACGTAGGAAGATCAGGAAGTAATAGTGGGTGGAGCAGGGAAAAGTCTTGATATGGACAGAGAATATGATGTAGGTGGTGGCCTGGTAAAGATAGCTGGTTGGTTGGTTGCTTTGTGGGGGTTGAAGGGACCTTTTTTTTTTTTGTTTGTTTTTGTTTTGGGGCGCAAAACTTCTATGGTCATTAGCGCCCGGTCCGTGACTTAGGAAACAGTAAAAAACCGAAATTTAAAACCAGCAGCAATGAGAACGAAAGTCATAAAATTGGAGAAACTGAAAGCAGAAGGAAGGCTTAAAAATCCACTACAGAAAGGGGTTGGTTGTCCCCAAAAAAAAGCTTCAAATGACTGACGTCATTTCACTGGCACTAATAAACTTGAGAACGCGGTCGGCGGAGCGCGTGTCATCTGCTAAAATCGACGATATATCAGGCGATAGCTGTAGACGGGAGCGTAACGGATTAAAATAGGGGCACTCAATTAAAAGGTGTCTTACCGTCCACAGCTGAGAGCAGTGGGGACATAGTGGGGGAGGATCGCCGCTTAAAAGATGTCGATGGCTAAAAAGACAGTGCCCTATCCGGAGTCTAGTTAAAATTACCTCCTCCCGACGACGCGTTCGGGAGGAAGAGGTCCACGCACAAGGAAGAGCTTTCACGTCCCGCAATTTATTATGGGTAAGTGTCGACCAATGCGTGTCCCATAAATGAACAACACGACGACATAGAACGCTCCGTAGATCGGCGAAGGGAAGCGATTGAATAGCTGGCCGAGGAAGTGAGACTGCAGCCTTGGCTGCAATATCGGCCGCCTCATTTCCACAGATACCAACGTGTCCCGGGAGCCAGAGGAACGCCACCGAGATGCCCCCCAGGTGGAGCAAGCGCAGACAGTCCTGAATCCGGTGGACCAGAGGGTGCACAGGATAAAGAGCGTGGAGACTGAGGAGAGAGCTGAGAGAATCTGAGCAGATAACGTACTGTATCCGCTGATGGCGGCGGATGTAGTGGACAGCCTGGAGAACAGCGTAAAGCTCCGCAGTATAAACCGAACACTGGTCGGGAAGCTGAAAGTGATTTGGGGTGTCGCCAACAATATAGGCACTCCCTACACCTAACGATGTTTTCGAGCCGTCAGTGTAAATAAATGTGGCGTCCGTCATTTGTGCACATAGAGCAGCAAATGCCCGACGATAAACAAGTGAAGGGGCACCATCCTTGGGAAATCGACAAAGGTCACGGAGCAGGCAGATCCGGGGACGGAGCCAAGGCGGTGCTGTACCCCAAGTTGTCAAGAAGGTTTTAGGAAAGCGGAAGGAAAGAGAATGGAGTAGTTGACGGAAGCGGACTCCCGGTGGTAGTAGGGAGGAGGGGCGGCCTGCATACCCTACATCAAGGGAGGCATCGAAAAAAAGGTCATGGGCTGGATTAGCAGGCATGGAAGACAGATGGCTAGCATAACGACTCAGAAGAACTGCTCGCCGATTGGACAGCGGAGGTTCAGCAGTCTCAGCTTAAAGGCTTTCCACAGGGCTGGTGTAAAAAGCTCCAGACACTAAACGTAATCCACGGTGGTGGATAGAGTCGAGACGCCGAAGAATAGACAGCCGAGCAGAGGAGTAGACTATGCTTCCATAGTCCAATTTCGAGCGCACTAAGGCGCGATAGAGGCGGAGAAGGACCACTCGGTCCGCTCCCCAGGAGGTACCATTCAGGACACGGAGGGTGTTAAGGGATCGCAGACAGCGAGCCGAAAGATAGGAAACGTGGGAGGACCAGCACAGTTTTCTGTCAAACATAAGACCCAAGAATTTAGCGACATTGGAAAACGGAAGGTTGACAGGACCTAGATGTAAGGAGGCGGAAGAAACTCCTTATGTCGCCAAAAATTAACACAAACCGTCTTACTGGGAGAAAAATGGAAGCCGGTGTCGATGCTCCAAGAGTGGAGGCGATCGAGACATCCTTGAAGACGTCGTTCAAGAAGGCTGGTCCATTGAGAGCTGTAGTAGATTGCAAAATCGTCCACAAAGAGGGAGTCCGAGACATCAGGAAGGAGACAATCCATAATTGGATTGATGGCAATGGCAAACAGTACAACACTCAGCACGGAGCCCTGGGGTACCCCGTTTTCTTGGGAGAAAGTACGGGAGAGAGTAGTGTTCACCCGCACCCTAAATGTGCGCTCTGCCATAAATTCGCGAAGAAAAAGGGGCAGCCGACCTCGAAAGCCCCCAAGAGAACAGTGTGCGGAGGATGCCTGTCCTCCAACAGGTATCGTATGCTCTCTCCAGATCAAAAAATATTGCTACTGTTTGGCGTTTCCAGAGAAAATTGTTCATGATATAAGTGGAGAGAGCAACAAGATGGTCAACTGCAGAACGATGCTTTCGGAATCCGCATTGGGCAGGTGTTAAAAGACTGCGGGATTCCAGCCACCACGCTAAACGGTAATTCACCATACGCTCCAAAACCTTACAGACACTACTCGTGAGAGAAATGGGGCGATAGCTAGAAGGGAGATGTTTGTCCTTTCCAGGTTTCGGAACAGGAACGACGATAGCTTCTCGCCATCGTCTGGGAAAAGTACTGTCGGTCCAAATTCGATTATAAAGGCGAAGGAGGTAATGCAGACTATGGGTTGATAAATGTAGCAACATTTGGACGTGGATACCATCCGGTCCTGGGGCGGAGGAGTGAGCAGAAGAGAGTGCATGTTGGAGTTCCCGCATGGAGAAAACAGTATTGTAGCTTTCGCGATTTTGAGAGGAGAAAGCAAGAGGTTGCACTTCCGCTGCACGTTTCTTCGGGAGAAACGCTGGCGGGTAATTTGAAGAGCTCGAAATCTCAGCAAAGTGCTGACCCAACGAGTTAGAAATTGCGACGGGGTCCACTAATGTGTCATGCGCGACAGTGAGCCCAGAGACCGGGGAGAAACTAGGCGCGCCTGAGAACCGTCGAAGCCGACTCCCAACTTCCGAGGAGGGAGTGAAGGTGTTAAATGAGCTAATAAAGAATTTCCAGCTTGCCTTCTTGCTATCGCGGATGACACGACGGCATCGCGCTCGGAGCTGCTTATAGCGGATACAGTTGGCCAAAGTAGGATGGTGGCGGAAAACGCGGAGAGCACGTCGCCGCTCACGTAGTGCATCACGGCATGCCTCGTTCCACCAAGGAACTGGGGGGCGCGGGGGCAATTCGGAGGTGCGTGGTATTGAATGTTCCGCAGCTGTAAGAATAATGTCGGTAATATGTGTGACCTCATCGTCGACGCTGGGATAGTGACGGTCATCGAATGTCGCTAGAGACGAAAAAAGTGTCCAATCGGCTTGGGCAAACTTCCAGCGTCGCGGGCGCATGTAGGGCAGTTGAGGCTGCAGTCTAAGGACACATGGAAAGTGGTCACTCGAGTGTGTATCATCAAGGGCGAACCATTCAAAGCGCCGAGCTAGCGGAACAGTACCGACCGCAAGGTCCAAATGAGAGAAATTTGTCGTGGAGGCAGACAAAAATGTAGGGACCCCAGTGTTGAGGCAAACTAGATCTGCTTGGT
Organism: Schistocerca nitens; assembly: GCF_023898315.1. Classification (NCBI taxonomy): domain Eukaryota; kingdom Metazoa; phylum Arthropoda; class Insecta; order Orthoptera; family Acrididae; genus Schistocerca; species Schistocerca nitens. The sequence continues at coordinate 493,265,904 of NC_064614.1, read as the reverse complement.
GGAAGACGTCTAGCAATAGTGAGCCACGTGGACAAGGATGTGGAGATCCCCTAAGCGGGTGGTGGGCATTGAAGTCCCCAACCAGCAAATATGGGGGTGGAAGCTGACCAAGAAGATGAAGGAGATCAGCTCGTGCCATTGGTGTGGATGATGGAATGTATACAGTACAAAGAGAGAACGTGTATCCGGAAAGGGAAAGACGGACGGCGACAGCTTGGAAGGAAGTGTTTAAATGGATTGGGTGATAATGGAGAGTTTCACGGAGAAGAATCATGAGTCCTCCATGTGCTGGAGTGCCTTCAACAGAGGGGAGATCATATCGGACGGACTGAAAATGAGGGAGAACAATGTGGTCATGGGGACGCAGCTTTGTTTCCTGAAGACAGAAGATGACCGGCAAGTAGGATTGTAAGAGGATCGACAATTCATCCCGATTGGCTCGAATACCGCGGATATTCCAGTGGATAATGGACATAGGGTGAACAGAAAATGGAGGAATGTGACCAAGGTCGCTGTCAACTCAACGACTGCTCTGAGCTTGCGACCGACAGCATGGAATGGCATTCAGCCGAAGGCAGAAGATCCTGATCCATAGGTTGGTCAGGAGCAGCTCCTGCCACCAGCGACCGGCCGGTTGATCAGCCGCCAGCAGTGCGCCTCGGCGACACAGAAGACGGCCGAGGGCGATTTCCGCCAGGTGGTGCTGTAGATGGGACACGCCTTGGCAGAGAAGGAGAGGAACTGGGTTTCTTTGTAGCCTTCTTGGAAGTATGATGTTTAGAGGAAGGAGGAACCGATGGTTGGGAAGTTGCCGTACGTAAAAACTCTTCACGAGTATGCTCTTTTTTCGAAGTCTTGGTGTCTGACTTTTGGGCTCGAGATTTAGCAGAACTCGACGAAGGGTGAGCCAGAGAGTGGGCAGGCGAAAGTGGTGAGGTTGAACGTGCGATCTTTGCGCTGGCCGATCTGACGACCGTGGCACTAAAGGTGAGGTCGCAAGTCTGCGTGGCCGCCTCCTTTGTTGGCCGATGAGAAGCAAGGACAGTGCTGTATTTTCCTTTCTGAGGCACGGTGGCCTGTCGACTGGCGAATAATTTACGAGCAGCAAAGGTCGACACCTTTTCCTTTACTCTAATTTCCTGGATGAGCTTTTCGTCCTTAAAAACGGGACAATCTCGAGAGGAAGCAGCGTGGTCACCCATACAGTTGATGCAGCGAGGGGATGGAGGTGGACAAGCACCCTCATGGGCATCCCTGCCACACGTAACACATTTGGCCGGATTGGAACAGGACTGGCTGGTGTGATTGAACCGCTGACACCGATAGCAACGCGTAGGGTTTGGGACATAAGGGCGAACGGAAATTATCTCATAGCCTGCTTTGATTTTCGATGGGAGTTGAACTTTGTCAAATGTCAAGAAGACAGTGCGGGTTGAAATGATGTTCGTGTCAACCCTTTTCATAACCCTATGAACAGCTGTTACGCCCTGGTCAGACAAGTAGTGCTGAATTTCTTCGTCAGACAGTCCATCGAGAGAGCGTGTATAAACGACTCCACGCGAGGAATTTAAGCTACGGTGCGGTTCCACCTGGACAGGGAAAGTGTGTAGTAGTGAGTTACGCAGCAATTTTTGGGCCTGGAGGGCACTGACTGTTTCTAACAACAGGGTGCCATTCCGTAATCTGGAACAAGACTTTACTGGACCTGCAATTGCGTCGACACCTTTCTGAATAATGAAAGGGTTGACCGTGGAGAAGTCGTGACCTTCGTCAGACCGAGAAACAACAAGGAACTGTGGCAACGATGGAAGAACTGACTGTGGCTGAGACTCAGTGAACTTACGTTTGTGAGCAGACATAGTGGAAGGTGAGGAAACCATTGCGGAAGAATCCCCCATGATTACCGGCGTCTCCGATGGCGCGCTCCTCCCTTGTGGGGGCCCTCTCTGAGGGCACTCCCGCCTTAGGTGATTGTTCACACCTCAGGTCACACCTCCCGTCAAACGGACGGAGGGACCAATCGGCACTTTCGGAAGGTATCAGCTCGGGTAATCACCCCTCCCTGGACCTGGCCGTTACCAGGGGGTACGTACGTGTCCTACCTGTCTACCCGGGGCGGGGAGTTACGCATTACCCCGTCACCGGCTACGCATGGAAGTGCGTGGGTTGGCCTTCAGACACGCACAGGGAGGAAGAAAGAGAAAGGCAAAGGAAAGAAGAGAGGTCTCAAATGCCGCAGCGGAGAAAAGGGTAGAGAGAAGGGGTAAGGAAAAGAGAAGGACAAAGGAAGGATGAAGACTTACAAGCAAGGAAGGCGAAGAATGTGGTATATTTACAAGCGTCCGTCTCCGGACGTAGGCACAAACCATAACCCCAGAGGGGGAGAAGGGGAAAGAAAGAGCCAGAGGTGAGGAGGGGGGGGGGGCGAAGATGGGGGATGGGGAAGGATGCGGAAAGGGAAGGTATGCAGCCCGGAAAGGAGGGAAGGCCACATCAGCTCGGGGTCCCGTGCTCGCTACGCACGTATCCACAAAAGAGTTGTGGATCCCCTGGGGGGGATTGAAGGGACCAGACTACAAAGGCCATCAGTCCCTTTTTCCAAAACCAAACACACCCACACAGAAGAAAATACAAGCAACGCAGACAACAAGGGACAACACAGAACAAGAAAGATACAGACAAAGATCACAGAGTGTTACAGTGGTTGGCCAACTGTGGTAACAAAAAAAGGAAAAGCCAACCACCAAGAGAGACACTAAAATCCCCAATCTAAAACCGTAGGCCAAAGGCCAGACTCAACACAAAAAAGACACAAACCCTCAGATCAACTGATAAAAGCCCCCTGCGTGAATAAAACTCAAAACTAAGCCTGCCATTGCAGCGTCATCTGTTAGAAGTGCAGGGAGCATACCGGGCAGTGCAAATGTCTGACTGAGCGCAGTTAAAAGTGGACAGTCCAACAAAATGTGGACCACTGTCAAAGAAGAACCACAGCGACAGAGAGGTGGGTCCTCGCAGCGCAATAGATAACTGTGTGTCAGCCAGGTGTGGCCAATGTGTAGCCAGCAGAGTGCAATGGAGTCCTTGCAAGAGGCCCACAAGAGGAGTGCCACCCACCAGTAGTCTCCTTGATGACCCGAAGTTTGTTGGGTGAAGGCAGGGTGCGCCAATTATTCATCACTCCAGGTACCAAGGACCTTCTGCCACAAAACTGACTGGAGATCACACTCCAAAAGGCCAATCTCCAGGGCTGATGCATTGACAGCCTGTATGACCAGCCCATCAACCCGTTCATTACCTGGGATGCCGACATGACCCGGGGTCCACACAAAGACCATGGAACGGCCGCAACGGGCAAGAGTATGGTGGGACTCCTAGATAGTCATCATCAGATGAGAGCGAGGAAAACACTGGTCGATAGCTCATAAACCGCTCAGGGAGACACTACAGATGACGAAGGACTCACCTGAGTAGGAGTAGATATACTCTAGGGCGCGAGAGATGGCGACCAGCTCTGCAGTGAAAACACTGCAGCCAACCGGCAATGAGCGTTGTTCAGAATGATCCACAAGAGTAATAGCATAACCAACTCAACCAGCAACCATCAAACAATCAGTAAGACTACGTCAGAGCCATGAAACATGGCAAGGATGGAAAGAAAGCGGCAACGGAGGGCCTCAGGAAGGACTGAGTCCTTCGGGCCTTGTGCCAAACCCAGCCGAAGGCATGGGTGGGGCACACACCACAGGGGTATACATATATGGGCCCAGAAAACAGGTGGGGAGACGGAAAAACTCAAGCCCAGAGAGAAGAGCCCGGACGCGAACCACGATCGTACACCCTGACTGGGCCGCCGTTCTGGAAGATGGACGACTGAGTTGGGGAACAGAAGACTGTAATTTGGATACCCGGGTAAGCTACAAACATGTGCAGCATAAGTGGCCAGCAGTCGTTGGCTCCAGATCCACAATGGAGGGACACCAGCCTCCACAAGTATGCTATTTACAGGGCTTGTGCGGAAAGCTCCAGTTACGAGTTGGATCCCGCATTGAAGTATGGGGTCAAGCAACCACAATGCGGAAGGCAATGCCAAACCGTAAGCCAGGCTCCCATAATCGAGATGGGACTGAATCGACGCCTGATACAGTCGTAAATGGGTAGACCGTTCAGCGCCCCAGCTGGTATGATAAGCAACAAAGAGTGTTCAGATGGCACCCGCACATTTGTTTAAGCTGCCGAATATGAGGGAGCTAAGTCAACCGGGCATCAAAAAGCAAGCCCAAAAACTGATGCATCTCCACCACAGTAAGAGGTTCACTGTCAAGGTAAAGCTGTGGCTCAGGATGAACAGTGCAACACTGGCAGAAATGCATGACACAGGTCTTTGTGGCCGAGAACTGGAAGTCATTTATGACGGCCCAAGACTGCGCCCTGCCGATTGCGCCCTGTAGCTGCCGTTCAGCAATCGCAATGTCAGTGGAGCTATAGTACAGGCAAAAGTCATCAGCATACAAAGAACCCAATATGAATGTTCCCACAGCTGCAGCTAGCCCATTGACAGCAACTAAAAAGAGGCAGACACTCAAGACAGAGCCTTGCGGGACCCCATTCTCCTGGACTCGGGAGGAACTATGGGAGGGACCAACTTGCATGCGGAAGGAACAAAGCAACAGAAAATGTTGAATAAAAATTGGGAGCGGGCCCCGAAGACCCCCACCCATGAAGTGTGGTGAGGATGTGATGTCGCTATGTTGGATCGTATGCCTTCCGATGTCAAAAAAGACAGCAACCAGATGCTGATGGCAGGCAAATGCCGTACGGATGGCAGACTCCAGGCAGACCAGATTATCAGTGGCAGAGCGGCCCTTATGGAACCTACCCCGAGACAGATCCAGAAGACCCCAAGACTCAAGTAGCCAACTCAACCTCCGGCTCAACATGCACTCAAGCAACTTGTACAGAACATTGATGACGCTAATGCGGCGGTAGCTGCCCACCTCCAGTGGGTTCTTGCCAGGCTTCAACATTGGGACAATAATGCTTTCCCGCCATTGAGACAGGAACTCACCCTCAACCCATATATGGTTGAAAAGGTCTAGGAGGTGTTGCTGGCAGTTCACCGAGAGATGTTTGAGCATCTGATAGTAGATGCGATCCGGCCCGGGAGCCGTATCAGGGCAAGTGGCTAGGGTATTTTGTAATTCCCACTCACTGAATGGAGCATTATATGATTTGGGATGGCACATATGGAATGAAAGGCTCTGAAGTTCCAACCGCTCTTTCAGGGAGCGAAAGGCCAGAGGGTAATTCGTAGAAGCGGAACTCTGAGCATAACGCTCTGCTAAGAGTTCTGCAATCGTTTCGAAGTCAGTACACACTGCTCCATTCAGGGAAAGCCCAGGTAGGCCGATGGGGGTCCAATAGCCATAGAGTCACCTAATCTTGGCCCAAACCTGAGATGGAGAGGTACGGATGCCAATGGTGGAGGCTCAATAGTGACAATGGAGGTGAACGAGTCCTAGTCAGCCTTATTCAAAGCCCATCTGGGGAGGCACTCAGGTGAGCGATGCTGGGGCAGTGACAGAAAGATCGGAAAGTGGTCACTACTGCACAAGTCATCATGCACACTCCATTGGACAAACATTAAAAGGCCAGGGCTGCAGACCGAAAGGTCGATGGCTGAGTACATGCCATGCACCATACTGAAATGTGTGGAGGCGCCATCATTTAAAAGAGAAAGGTCGAGCTGTGCCAACACTTGCTCAATGACAGTACCTCGGCCTGTTGTCACCAATCCACCCCACAAAGGGTTATGGGCTATAAGTCACTCAGTAACAGAAAACATAGTAGCAGTTGGGCTATCAGCGCAGCCAATATATGATGTGGGACATCACCATCCATTGGAAGATAGATACTGCAGACGGTAGCAGCCTGTGGCATCCACAACCTAACAGCGACAGCCTCTAAAGGTGTTTGAAGAGGGACACACTCGGTGTAAAGAGAGTTGAGGACGTAGATGCAGACTCCACCTGGTACCCTCTCATAAGCTGCCCAATTCTTATAATGACCCCGATAGCCACGGAGGGCGGGGATTCACAACGCCGGAAACCACGTTTCCTGAAGAGCAATGTAAAAGAAAGGGTGAAGGCTGAGAAGTTGACGGAGCTCAGCAAGGTAGTGGAAAAACCTGGTGCAACTCCACTGGAGAGTGACATTTTCCGCGGCCGAAATAGGCGTGAAGGTACCGAGGAGGCAGATTACGCTGCTGGGTCATCTACCACCACCGAAGGAGAGCCTGAATCGAGGACCTTTTTGTCTGAGGAGGAGGCGAGGTTGAGGGCGTCTGAGGACGCCAAAATCTGCAAATCATTCTCAGATGCAGAGCTGGTAGTAAAGGTGGCACAGAGGCAACCTGAACCTCTGCTTTCGTAGCCAGCTTCTTCTTCTTCTTCTTCTTCTTCTTCTTCCTCCCACTACTCCTTAGGAGCAACCTGGGAGGGAGTCTCAGAAGGGGGGCCAGGGACAGACAAAGAGCGGGAAGCTCTGCGATCTGCCGCTCCCGGCACCTTGAGCCACTGACTGATGTCAGCTGTCGCGCTGGAGGATGCCTTAGAAGGTTGACTTCCAAGGGATCCTTTCAGTGCGCGAGAAGCCGGAGGAGATTGGTATACCTCCGACGGAGGGGAGGGGTCCAATATTCCCGTCAATTTGGGGAGTTGGTCTCCCGAAGGAAGTACCTTGGGAGCACCAGAAGAACCAGTGTCCCCTATCACAGACACAGGAGAAGAGCCAGGGCGGCCCTGAGGGCCCACTGGAGGGACAGCCATCACCACCATGGGCAATGAAGCCTCAGTCGCTGCATATGAGGTAGTCATCTGCACATGATGAAGACTTTCATATTTCCTCTTCGCATTCTGATAGGTGAGCCTGTCCAGGGTTTTTATTTCCATGATTTGTCGCTTATTATGGAGAACAGGGCACTCACTCAGGTGAGCAGGGGGAGTGGTGCTTCCCACAGTTGACACAAGTGGGAGGAGGCACACATAGGTCACCCGGGTGCAGAGGAGGACCGCAATCCCTGCATGTGGTGCTGGAGGTACAGCGAGATGGCATGTGGCCAAATCTCCAGCACTTGAAGCACCGCATAGATTGAGGGACGTATGGTTTCATGTCACAACGATAAACCATCACCTCGATCTTTTCACGCAACAAGTCACCCTCAAAAGCCAAGATGAAAGCACTGGTAGCAACCCTGTTTTCTTTGGGTTCCCTATGCATGTGCCGGACGAGGTGGACACCCCGTCGCTCTAATTTGGCGCATAGCTCCTCATCCGACTGCAATCTACACACACTGATTGGTACTTGAAGAGCAATAACTTTCATCACACAAGAGACCTGCCAGAACACATTAGTAAACAGAGAAAATAATATTTTCAATGATGACCATCCACAGTCTGAATTTCAGCATTTGAGAAGTGTGTTTAAGAAAAATGGTTACAGGTAAGAAGAGACTAAAGCTTTCACGTGCCACTGATGAAAGGTATTTCTTGAATTGGTGGAAGAGGCCAAGATGGGGGCAATTCTTCCATACTGTTGAGCAACAATAAAATAGGAGTGTGTTGCATAGACATGGACTGAGACCAGTCTCCCCTGTAACTGCAGTAACATTTATATAGGACAAACTATTCACAGTGTTGCTGAACTTTGTGCTGAGCATTCACAACATATTAAACAAAGGGGCTGGAGAAGTCAGCTACGGCCGTATATTGTCTAGAAAATGGACGTAAGACAAGAATTTTCGCTCATGCTCCACCATACTGGAATTGTGTTATAAAGGAGACAGACAAAATTAAACAGCAACAACTTTAACAGAGAGCAGAGGCACATGCTTGGAATGGCATTGGAGCGGGCTTTTGATATTAAGTGAAAGCAAAGACAGATTACACACACTCGTGGGGAGGCAAGAGGGCAGTTTCAAATGTGGTACCACCACCTTGCAACACCTGATGTAACTCAGTCCAGGGCCGGGACGGTGTTTCTACGAGCAGCTCAACTTGCATTTCACATGTGCATCACTTCTGCCCTTTCTGGAAGCTTCCAGATGCTGTGTCACACCTATATATGTGGAACACTGGACCAGCTTCAGCAGTCAGTGATTTTAACTCATGATGATGATGGTGGAGACAGCTATCAAAAGCTCAAGTGTCCTATTCGAAGTGACACAGTTTGTAAACAAAGAGTATTTTATTGTAGAACCTGACTAATTAGATATGTGTAATAATGAGTTATCGAGAATGCAATGCACTAAAAATTTATCGAGACTTTAATATAGAATTCCAACAGTGTCCCCAAAGTGAGTGCAAGACATTTCATACCAAACCATATTTTGCACATCTGATTGTGTGCACAACATATCAGTTTCTCACCACAGTTACAATGTGAAACTGGAACAATAAATTATTTTACATACATATATATCACAGATACTGACCTTTGGTAGTTCCAAAAATTCAAGGGATTTGAGCCAATAGTTAATATTGTCAGTATGGCGAAACTGCAATCCAGCTAATTTGTAACGCCTTTGCTCTGCATCATATATTTTGTTCTTGGGGACTACCTTTGGTGCTAAAACATTACCCAACTTAGCTAAGTAAACTCCATTCCGTAAACCCTCCTCTAGCAATGTAGGTGATGGTAATGGCTCCTGCAACATAGCTTCCAGCCACCTAAAAAAAAGCAATAATGAAATCAAAATAACATTTTGTACTCTCTACATAAATTGTAAACATTTTTCATATATAAAATACTAGTTGGTGGGTTGACCTTTTTTGGGAGGCAGGGGGGGGGGGGGGGGGGGGGGGCAAACAACAATGTCATTGGCCCCATGATCTAAGGTGACAGAAACTAAGGGAAGAGCAACACAAACAGCTTAGTCTAATTGATGGGAAAGGAAAACAGGCTCACAAAGAGACAAAAGGAGTGCCACAGCAGTGCAGGAAGAGTAAAGAATACGATGGAGGGGAGGGGGGAGGGGGGGCAAATGTGCTATGCATGATGGGGCATTACAGCGAACCCACCTCCATTCTCACACTATACCATGATCGCAACTCGATGGAGACAGCACCAAGGGAAGAAGACATAAGAAAAGGAGAAACTAAACCACACAAAAAACCGCAAAAAATGTAGGGAAAAGGGGGGAATGTTGCCAGCATGGAGGCAAGGCAGAAGGCCTCACACACCAACACAAATGCTGATCGAGGGATTCCAATTCCAGAATAAAATTCAGGTACTTAAATCTGGGAGGACAATCGACATTTGTGAAGGAAACTGAGAAGGGACATCGTAACAGAGAGGGGCAAGGCAGAGCCCAACCGGTAAATACACCTGAGGGCGTGCAACGTGCTGAAGCTGCAAAATTAACAGAACAGGAGGGGTGAGCAGAGAAAAAGTGGATAGCAATGGCAAAAGAAACCAGAAGCTGGGACCACTGAACCTAAAGGAGAGGTTGGGGGAAGGCTGGGATCCCACAGTCAACCAGAAGACTATTGACACAGCTAGTGCGAAAGGCACCAGTTGCCAAATGGATACCACAATGGTGTACCAGGTCCACAAAAGAGAATGTGGACAACCACAGTGCAGACAGGACGTAACTAAGGCCCAATGAAGTTGGAGAAGAGGCTGGGCAAGTAAGAAAGTTTACAGAAACAGCCAATCTTCAGAAGATGGCTGTGGGGCAATCAAGTAAGCTTGCTGTCAAAAAAAGAAAACCCAAGAAATGAAACTAGAGGACCACAGTCAGGTGCTGGGTGTTGAGGTAGAGCTCTGGATAAGGATGGACCATAGAATGGTGACAGAAATCCATCACCTGTAATTTAAGGGAGTAGAACTGAAATCATGTGAGAGTGTCCGCATGGAAGCACACCAGACGGCACTCTGGAGATGCCGCTCTGCAGAGGCCAATGAGTGGGAACTAGCCTAGCTACAGAAACTATCCTTATATGGAGCAGGGGTGACTTACAAATCCATTAAGAGCGATGAGAAAAAGATGGACACTTAATACGGAGCCCTGTGGAACAAAATTCTGTGTCTGCGGAGAGCTGAGAATGTTGCCAACCCAAACTCTGAAGGACCGGTGGAACAGGAGCTGGTGAATAAAAATTGGGACGGAGCCCCAAAGACCCCATTCATGAAGCATAAGTACGATATGATGGCGCCAAGCCATGTCACTGGCCTTTCAAAGGTCAAAGAAAACTGCGTCAAGATGGCGGTGTTGAGAAAACGCCTGCTGAACTGCGGGTTCCGGTCAAAGCAGATGATCGATCAAAGACCGTCCCTCCCGAATACTGCACTGTTAAGGAGACAAAAGGAACAGAGATTCAAGGACCAATCTAAGCCAATGAGCCACCATCCGTTCAAATAACTTGTAGGGGATGTTTGTCAGACTGATTGGCCAGTAACTATTGACGGACAATGGATACTTACCGGGCTTAAGACAGGAACCACAATACTGTCCCTCCATTGAGAGGGGAAAACACCTTGGAGCCAAATAAGGTTAAACACCTGGAAGAGATACGGTTGCTGTGGAGGACTGAGGTGTTGAAGCAATTGATTATGGATGCAGTCAGGGACAGGGACTGAATTGTGGGAGGAGGAGAAGGTCAGAAGAAGTTCCCATTCACTGAAAGGTTCATTGCAGAATTCCACCTGACAAGGCATAAAGCCCACAGTTTCCTGACGAAGGCTGACGCCATCGCAAAATGGGTCGATGACATTCTGCAAGAACTGATGGATCTGTGCCGGTTGCCAACAGTAGTTTTCCATCTTGGGCCTTGCCCGTGCTGTTGGCAACCTCTGAGTGTGCAGAGTGATGCCCACACCTGAGATGAAGGGACAAAAGAACATAGGAAAGGACAGAAGAACATAGTGAGAGGACAAAGCATTACCACGGCTCTGGTGCAAAGATGCTTAAGGGTAATAAGCAGAAGACAGGTGTTGCTTAAAGCATTGCAAGGCCAGATGGTGAACATGGATGGCTATGGCAATTGCCATGCTCCACTACGGGATCAGCACTTGGTGAAATGGGCCTGTCAAAGCTGTGTACGTCAATGCTGGGGGTGCAAATAAGTGTATCAGACATTCAGAGACAACTTCATAGATACAATCTGACAAAGAAGGGGTAAATATGACCTGGGAGGTATATAGAGGCCAATTAGCATGACGATAAGCCCAGCAGGATAGCCCAGACATCGGGAGGTGGGAAGGAAATGAGAGAATCAATAGGAAATAGTAAATATTGCAGAAATAATCTCATGGTGACCAGAGTGATAAAGGGAGAAGGGGAGGGGAAGTGAGTGAAAGACCTATGGCAGAGAAAGTACCATAAGCGGCACCAAAATGTGTAGGGGAACCAGCACTAGGAAAGTATAGATCGTGGTCGGCAAGAAACTGATCTATCAAGAGACTCCGACTAGATGAAAAAGCACTGTCCCACGACAGGTGATGTACATTAAAATCCCCAAGGAGAAGGAGGAAGGGAGGGGTAGCTGTGAAAGGAGGGAATTAGGGCAGCAAGTGTAAATGGCCTGTCAGGCGGGAGACAGAGATTGCAAACCATGTCTGCAGACTCCAAGTGGACCCAGACACCAACCACTTCCAAATTGGTACAAAGGGGGATCCATGTACTAACAATGACCGTATGCACCAACATGAAGATGCCACCAGCATCCCTCAAATGGTTCACCCAGTTTCAGTAGAAGCTAAGGAACCCACAAAGGGTCAGTGGTGAGTGGAATGAAATTCCTGGAGAATGACACAAGCTGCAGAGTAAAAGGAAGCAAGGGAGTGCAACTCCGGAAGGTGATGATGAGTACTTGTTACAATTCCACTGAATAAGACCAGAAAGCGAGTCACTATCCACCACGAAGGACAGGGTGACATCCATAAACAAGAGGGCTGACTCAGGTTGCGAGGGAGAGCCTGCATCTCTGGGGCCATGAGAGGGGCACTGTCCCTGGACTCCTCCTCCTCCTCCTCCTCCTCCTCCTCCTCCTCCTCCTCCTCCTCCTCATTCGTAAGTTGAGGGGGGCATAGCCCAGAGGGAGAGCAGGCTTCAGTGAGATCTGTAACTAAGAGAGAGCACACAGATTGTGGGTCCCAAAACTGACTTGTGGTGGTAGGCCTGCAGTATGGGACACGTCAGGGAGAGGGGTCCCAGGAGGAGGCACTGATCCAGGTGGATAAGCGGAACAGCACCACCTGGAGGGCAGGGTATGGGAACCACAGGGGAGGTCAAGAGGGAAAGAGGGGTGGGGGTGAGGGGTGGGACAGGGCTAAGGAGGAGGGGGGAATGTTATAACAAAGGCAAAGTTAAATGTCATGGACAAATGGTGAAGATGGTCATATTTCTTATGAATCTTAGGGTACAATAAATGATCGAGGGACTTATACTCCAGTATTTTTTTTATTTTTTATTTTTTTTTTCCTTCTTATAAACTGAGCAATCCAGCAAGTACGGAGAGTGATGGCCATCCACAACTGACACACATGTAAGGAGAACACATGGAGTGGGTGTCCACATTCAGTCCATAGAGGGTCTGCTGTACAGGGGGAAGACGTGTTTGAAACACAAACACTGAAAACATCTCATGGGTGGTAGAATGTACAACTTCATGCCACACTGATAACACACAACGTTGACCACCTCTGGGAGGGAACCCCCCTCAAATGCGAGAATAAAGGCACCGATATAAATGTGATAGTCCTTATGGCATATCTGAACATGCCAAATGAAATGAATGCCTGACCTTTCCAGATTGGCCACGAGTTCCTCGTCGGTTTGAAGGATTAGGTCCCTATAAAAAAAAAGTCTCCAGAAACCATATTCAAGGACTGGTGAGGAGTAATTGACACCAAGAAGTCACCAAGATGGTCACATGCATGAAGGGTCACAGATTGGGTGGCAGAAGCAGTTTTCATCAACAGCATAAAAAACTGGTAGTTGCTTCACACAGAGAAGACAATAATCATGACTTGCTTTAATAACCTAATAAATACTTCAAAAATTAAAGAAAATGTAGTATTGTTCTGGTTGTTTGTACATATTCCATGAGAGAGTGTTCTCAGTGCTGAGTGCACAAAAAGGAAATGGGGGTACTGTCCCAAAGCGTCCCTTACAGGCAAAACACTATTTAAAAATCTTTCAGTCATCATTGGCTTGTCTTCTCCTCTGCAAACCTTCGTGAGGCGCATAGCAGATGGTAAATCCTAGTCTACCAATTATTAGGGTTACTTCCTGTTCCGTTCATGTATGGAGCATGTGAAGAATGATTGTTTGGATGCCTCTGTGCATGCAGTAATTATTCTAATCTCATCCTCATGATTCCTATGTGAGCGACCCATAGGAGATTGTAGTACCTATATCCCAAGAGTCATCATTTAAAGCCAGTTCTTGAAACTTTGTCAACATACTTACATCTATCTTCAAGAGTCTTTCAGTTCCTTCAATATCTCTGTGACACTCTCCCACAGATCAAACAATCCTTTGGCCATTCATGCTGCCCTTCTCTGTATACATTTAATATATTCTGGTACTCCTATTTTGTACAGGACCTACACACTTGAGCAATGTTCTAGAAACACACACACGAATGAGTTGTAAGCAGTTGCCTTTGTAGGCAGATTGCACTTCCCCAGTATTCTACCAATAAACTGAAGTCTACCACTTACTTTACCCTTGACTGAGCCTACGTAATCATTCCATTCCATACCCCTACAAAGTGTTACACCCAGTTATTTGTACGAGTTGGCCAATTCCAACATGGACTCATTGACATTATAGTCATAGGATACTACTTTTTTTGTCTTGTGAAGCACACAATTTTACATTTTTGGTTGGTTTGAGGAATAAAGGGACCAAACTACAGGGTCATCAGTCCCTTGTTCCTGACAAAAACAAGCCTCAGGGTAAAACAACTCCCAAAGTACATTTGGGAAAGTAAAAGTGGGAAAAGGAATGTGGAAACACACCTAAAAAGAAACCAAATAGCATGAGGAAAAATGGGGAAAACATACACCATAAGGAAAAGTAGAAGAAGGTATTAAAACCATAGAGCAGATGGTTTGGGCTGGCTGTTCACAAGAATAAAAGAGGATGAGCCAGCCACTCTGCAACACATTAAAATGTCCACCCCAAAAAGACAAGGTGAGATGAACACATGAATGGAAAAGACAAACGACCAAGACAAACAAATGCAAAGAAAGGTTGACAGAGTTAAAACAGAGGGAGAGTGGAGGTCCCAGAGAGAAGGCCAAATGCCCACCCTTAGATGGTACAATAAAAAAACTCCTCACTGAGAAAATGTAAAACTAAATCTACCACTGAGGCATTGCTGCCCAACACCAAAGGTAGGGTGCTGGGAAGGTTAAAAGCCCATTGCAGAGTGGCTAAAATTGGGCAGTCAAGCAAGATGTGCATGACAGACAGAATGGAACCACAGCGACATCGAGGTGGGTCCTCACGATGGAGGAGGTAACCACGTGCTAGCCACGTATGGCCAATGCGTAGCCGGCAAAGGACAACAGATTCCCTACGAGTGGCTCGTATGGATGACTGCCACACATTCGTCGTCTCCTTGATAGCACGGAGTTTATTTGTTATACACAGTGTGCACCATTCAGTATCCCAGATCGCAAAAACTTTGCGGCGGAAGACAGCCTCAATCTCCAGAGATGGTTTACTGGTGGCCTGTTTGGACACGCAGTCAGCAAGGAGTGTTGTTCAGTACGGCCAACGTGAGTAAGCGTAGCGACCAAGACCATCGACCAGTGATCCATCGGTGTAGATTATTTCTAAGGCCTCAAACTCGCCAAGAAGGGAGATAAAATGCGACGGAGGGCCTCAGGGGGAAGTGAGCCTTTGGGGCCTTGCAGTAGGTCCAGCCGAAGCTGTGGCCAAGGTATGGACCATGGGGGTATACGGAAGTGGGCCTGCAGGAAAGGTGGCAAGGGGAAAGTGTCGAATTCATGAAGAAGTGACCGGACACTGACAATGAAGGGATTCCCAGTTCTGGGCTACTGCTGTGGGAGATGGACCGTTGTGTTGGGGAAAAGATGACAGTAATTTGGATGGCGAGTCTAACTATGTATGTGGGCAGTATAATTTACGAGCAACTGTTGCCGCTGGAGCTGCAATGGAGGAACACCAGCTTCCTGCAGGAGGCCGTTCATGGGGATGGATCGGAAGACTCCTGTCGCGAGGCGAACTGCACAGTGGTGGATAGGGTCTAGTAAACTCAGTGCAGGGTGGGCTGCTGAACCATACACCACACTCCCGTAATCAACACTGAACTCTACGAGGGCTTGGTACAGCTGCAGTAGAGTATGATGATCAGCACCCCAGTTGGTGTGGCTCAGACATCGAATAAGATTAAGGTGCCGACGGCACTTGTCCTTAAGCTGACAAAGATGGGGAAGCCAGCTTAAGCGAGTGTGAAAGACCGGTCCCAGAAAGCAGTAAGTCTCCACTGCATCTAGTAGTTGGTCACTGAGGTAAAGTTCTGGATAGGGGTGGACAGTACAACAATGACAGAAGTGCATCACGCAAGTTTTGGCAACCAAAACCTGAAAGCCGTGAGTGAGGGTCCACGACTGCACCTTCCTTATCGTTCCCTGCAGCCGGCGTTCAGCCGCAATAGTAGAAGAGGAGCAGAACGAAACACAAAAATCATCAGCATATAGGAGGGGAAAGACTGACGATCCTACTGTTAATGTGAGACCATTGACAGCAATTAAAAAGAGTGGAACACTCAGGACAGAGCCCTACAGGACCCCATTCTCTTGTATACAGGGTGCACTATCAGAAGCACCGACACGAACTCTGAATGTGCGGTGTGACAAAGTTTTGTATAAAAATTGGGAGTGGGCCCCAGAGACCCCACTCATGCAGAGTAGCAAGGAAGTGGTGTCGCCAAGTGGTATCGTAGGCCTTCGTGAGATTGAAAAAGATGGCAATAAGGTGTTGTCACTGGGAAAAGGCTGATCGAATGGCAGACTCCAGGTACACCAAGTTGTCAATGGTTGAGCGTCCTTGGCGACAACTGCCCTGCGAAGGCCCCAAGACTCAAGAAGCCAACGCAATCGCCAGCTCACCATACGTTCAAGCTGCTTTCACAGAACGTTGGTGAGGCTGATGCGACAATAGCTGTCATCATCTAGTGCGTTCTTCCCAGGCTTTAGGACTGGAATGATGACACTTTCCTGCCATTGTGATGGGAATTGGCCATCGCTCCAAATACGGTTGAAGACAGCAAGGAGGTGGCATTGGAAATCCGCTGACGAATGGATGCGATCTGGGTCGGGGATGTGTCAGGACAGTCGGCAAGGGCACTGAGAAATTCCTACTCACTGAAGGGAGCATTATAAGGCTCAGGGTGGCGTGGAGCAAAAGAGAGGGGTTGTCGCTCCACCCTCTGTCTGAGGAGACGAAAGGTGGGGTGGTAATTCTCTGAAGCAGAGATGCGAGCATAATGCTCAGCAAGATGCTCTGCAATTACGTCTGGATCGGAAGATACAGCTCCATTTTTGGAAATTCCAGGTACACCTGCTGGGTTCAGATAGCTGTACAGTCAGCGGAGCTTGATTCAAACCTGGGAGGGGGGAGGTTCCTGTTCCAATGGTGGAGACATAGCATTCCCAACACACCTGCTTCCTTCGTTTGATGAGGCAGCAAACCTGTGCTCGGAGCCATTTGAAGGCAATAAGGTTCCCCACAGAGGGGTGGCGCTTATGACGCTGGAGGGCCCGTCTATGGTCTCTAATGGCCGCAGCGATTTCTGGCGACCACAAAGACACTGACTTCCGCTGGGGGCAACCAGAGGAACGAGAGATTGCTGATTCAGCTGTGGCAGCAATGGTATTAGTGATGACATGGATCACTTCATCGATGGTGGCATGTGATGGATACTCACTGTTGGTAGCGGATGTGAAAGTGTTCCAGTCAGCCTTGGGAAGAACCCACCTGGGCAAGTGTTGAGATTAGGGACACTGCAGTAGGGACAGAAAGAGTGGAAAGTAGTCACTACCACACAAGTCATCATGTGCTCTCCAGTGGATAGATGGGAGAAGGTCAGGACTGCAAACCAAGAGATCAATGGCCAAATATGTGCCATGTGCCATGTGCCATACTGAAATGTGTGGGGGCACCCGTATCTAAGAGGCAAAGGTTGAGGTGAGGTAGAAGGTCCTCAGTATCTTTGCCAAGACCATTAACCTTGTCTCCACTCCACAACGTGTTATGGGCGTTAAAATCACCCAGAAGTAGAAAAGGTAGGGGGAGTTGCGAAATGAGTGCAGTCAAAACATGGGATGGTGCTTCACCATCTGGAGGGAGGCAGATGTTACAAATGGTAATTTCCTGTGTTGTCCTCACCCTGACGGCTACAGCTTCTAAAGTTTTTTAAGGGGCACAGGTTCACTACAGACAGAGGTGAGGACGAAAATACATACTTCACCACAGGCAGGATGGTTTTTGTAGTACCCCCAATAGCCACAAAGGGGGGAGTCCGCATTGTGGGAAACAAGGTCTCTTGGAGGACAAAGCAAAAGGAAGGTGTACTGCTTAAGAGCTGACGCAACTCAGTGAGGTGGGAGAAAAAACCGCCACAGTTCCACTGGAGACTGATGCTTTCTGTCGTCTGGGGTGGTATGGTATGACCCAGGAGGCAAATTAGGCTTCAGCATCACCTGTCGCCACTGGCTGAGTGTTGGCATCCAGTACCATTGCATACGAGGCGTTGGCAAGATCTAGGTCCTTAGGGGACGCCAGAAACTCCACCTCGTCCTCTGATGCAGAGCCGTGAGGGAGTGCTAGTGTAGGGGCCACTGGAGGCTCACGTTTCTTAGTGGACTTATTCTTTGAAGTTTTGCCCTCTCGCCGCTCCTTAGGGGCTTGCTGGGAGGGCTTCTCTGAAGTACCTTCAGGATAAGAGGAAGACCTTGAAGCCCATCGACCAGCAGCCAGTGGCTCTTTCAACCACTGGCTGGTGTCCACTGGACCACTGAGGGGGACTGAGGAAGGTACAGTCCCAAGGGATGCCTTTTGCATAAGACGAGCAGGCGGAGGTCATTGCTTCTCCAGCTGGGAGGAGGGGATCAATGTCCCCGGCATCTTGGAGGGTGATGCTCCCAAAGTAGAAGCTCTGGAAGCAACAGAAGAAGATGCACCCCCCACCAACTGGACGGGGGAGGAAGATGGGTGGCCCTGAGGGCCCACTGCAGCAACCTTAGAGGACGGGCAAAATGGCGTCATTGATGGCGATGCCGTCGTGGCGGCAGCATATGAAGATAGCATGGGAACCGGGTTTAGTTGTTCATATTTTAGTTTAGCCTCACAGTAAGATAGCCTGTCCAGGGCTTGTACTCCATAATTTTGCACTCCTTTTGGAGTACTGGGCAGTCTGGCAAGCAGGGGGAGCGAAACTGTCTACAGTTCACACGCTCTTACGTCTTACTTGCGTAGAGCTAATATGCAAAAAGGTGGAGTTATTATATGCATTAAGACAGAACTCATGTTCTAAAACACTGAAACATGTAGATTTTGTAGAGCTAGGCAGAGAGATGTGTGAAGTGTGCACTTGTTAATCAATACTGAAAAATAGTTGACTTATAATCATTACTGTACGCAGATCCTTACTGTAAAATTTTGAACTGTTTGTGAAGTATATGGATTCCTTACTAGACTATTCCATCTGGTAAGTGTCCCCTGACAAAGGGTGCTGTCCCCATTTTCTAAACCTCGCCAGTTCTTTCCCTTCACCACACTTCCTCACCTTCAGCCTTTCTGTCAGGAGGAGGAGCCATTGGCTCCAATTGCAAATTCCAAAACCTTTATATGTGTTTTCTACTGCTACCATTTGGTGAGTAGATTTTATATCTACCCAGTTACATTATATTTTCAAAAACTGATTACTTCCATTGAAATATTACTATGCCATCTGTCAGACAGCACCAAGTAGTTAATACTCTGTGGTGATTTCAGTGGAGATTTTCTAACACATTCCGGCAAGAAAAATTATCTGGAAACCTTATTTGGGATCCTACAATTTGATCTCAGTAATTAACTTCCCAACACGGGTGGTAAAGACAGTAGAACTGATGGTAATGTTCTCTCTGATGACCTCATAGCAAGAAAATAACAGTATACCCAGTAACAAATATTCCCTTTGATCAGGATGTACAGTTAGGATAGAAAAGACAGTGATTTTCAATATAGACTCTCCTCAGTGGAAATCAGAATAATTAATGACTCTGGGACCAACACTTTAAGAATAGTGTGCGAGATGACCTGGGATGAATTAGTAATGAATAAATGCTAACAAAATTTAATCTATTGTATGATAAATTCATATCGTTATTCATGGATATCTTGAAATAATCAGGAAGGACATTAACAGTCATGTAAAAAAACTATGGCTCACTGGAGGGATTAAAGTATCTTGTGAAAGGAAAAGTGAAATGTATCTGTTGGCAAGAACAAGTAATGATACTGCCAAGAAAAGTTATTGAAAAATCAAGGAACATGGTCACTGTGTCAGAAATAAATAATTACGGTATGTGGAATACAGTGAAACGAGAAGTGATAATATCACTACTGATTTAAATGGAATGGCTGTAAATAATCAGTCACAGGTAGAATGTATGTTTAATGATTTCTTAAATATGGTAGGATATATATTAAAAAGCAAGTTGCATAAAATACCATCATACAAATGTCTCACCCCCTTCCCCTTCCGAAATTAAGAAAATTCTTTATTCTCTGAAAAATAATAGCTCGTATGGACCTTACAATGTTTGCAGCAGTGCACTAAAGACTCTTCCCATATAACAAGTGCTCTCTTTTTAGGAATGTAATACATCACTAACTGAAAGTGTTTTTTAGATAGATTGAAATATGCCAATATTAAACCCCTCTATGAGAAAGGTGATAGTATATGTCAATAACTACTGACCCATTTCACTAGTGATCCAAAATTTTTATGAAGGTGATGTATTATGGAATAGCACTTGTGATGGCCGGGACAGAACAAACGAAATAGAATAGAAGCAGAGCAGAAGATTAAAAGAGAACAGTAATTTAAAGAAGATTTTATGTTAATATTCAAGGCCAAGGGCAACCAACTCCAACAACAGAACGTCTAGCTGTACATACGTCATATAATGACAGGAGAAGAACTGATGAAATAATAAAAAGGAGCAAATATGCCACGAATTTTGGGAAGAAAAGGAAGAGTGGTCAGAAAGACTGAACAGAAAAGTGAGGTTGACAATAGTAACGATGTCCATCACTGCAGAATTTTGTGTGTGTGTGTGTGTGTGTGTGTGTGTGTGTGAGAGAGAGAGAGAGAGAGAGAGAGAGAGAGAGAGAGAGAGAGAGAGAGATCATGCACATAAAGTTGGTGTTAGAATAAGGAAGAGGTCTCAAAGAGTTCAGTGAAGAAGATTGACAACGGAACAGCAGTTGACAGACATTGCGTCCCAAATCAGCACACAGGCCTTTCCACGTTGCCCACCACACTATGACAGCAGCCTGTTAGCCTGCTATAACTGATTAATACAACGGGTCTGCAGCACATCGGCACACCAGTACACAGTTCAACACCAGCATGCAGTTCTCATTTTAGGGTGCGCTGTGGTTAATAGTTTTAAAGTACTTTTTTTATGTTGGTAGTATGAATCTAAATCTACATCTACATCCAGCAAATCATTGTGACATGCATGACAGAGGGTACGTCTCATGGTACCAATTATTAAGGTTTCTTCCTGTTCCATTCACATACAGAGCATGGGAAGAATGACTGACTGAATGCCTCTGTGCATGCAGTAATTATCCTAATCTTATCATCATGATCCCTGTGTGAGCAGTATGTAGAGGGTTGTAGTACATCCCTAGAGTAGTAGTTTAAAAGCCGATTCTTGAAACTTTGTTAACAGACTTTCTCGGAATAGTTTACATCTGTCTTCAAGAGTCTGCCATTTCAGTGTCTTCAGTAACTCTGTGAATAGAGTAAAGAAGTTAACTGTTAAAATTAGTTAAGCATAAAACGAAATGATTTTTTGCCGGGAGTACTACAACAGAAAAGTAAATTTTAATTCAGCATGTAGAATATCCCCCCATGAACCATGGACCTTGCCGTTGGTGGGGAGGCTTGCGTGCCTCAGGGATACAGATGGCCGTACCGTAGGTGCAACCACAACGGAGGGGTATCTGTTGAGAGGCCAGACAAACATGTGGTTCCTGAAGAGGGGCAGCAGCCTTTTCAGTAGTTGCAGGGGCAACAGTCTGGTCTGGCCTTGTAACATTAACCAAAACGGCCTTGCTGTGCTGGTACTGCGAATGGCTGAAAGCAAGGGGAAACTACAGCCGTAATTTTTCCCGAGGACATGCAGCTTTACTGTATGATTAAATGATGATGGGTAAAATATTCCGGAGGTAAAATAGTCCCCCATTTGGATCTCCGGGCGGGGACTACTCAAGAGGACGTCGTTATCAGGAGAAAGAAAACTGGCGTTCTACGGATCGGAGCGTGGAATGTCAGATCCCTTAATCGGGCAGGTAGGTTAGAAAATTTAAAAAGGGAAATGGATAGGTTAAAGTTAGATATAGTGGGAATTAGTGAAGTTCGGTGGCAGGAGGAACAAGACTTTTGGTCAGGTGATTACAGGGTTATAAATACAAAATCAAATAGGGCTAATGCAGGAGTAGGTTTAATAATGAATAAAAAAATAGGAGTGCGGGTTAGCTACTACAAACAGCATAGTGAACGCATTATTGTGGCCAAGATAGACACAAAGCCCATGCCTACTACAGTAGTACAAGTTTATATGCCAACTAGCTCTGCAGATGATGATGAAATTGATGAAATGTATGACGAGATAAAAGAAATTATTCAGGTAGTGAAGGGAGACGAAAATTTAATAGTCATGGGCGACTGGAATTCGTCAGTAGGAAAAGGGAGAGAAGGAAACATAGTAGGTGAATATGGATTGGGGGGGGAGGAATGAAAGAGGAAGCCACCTTGTAGAATTTTGCACAGAGCATAACTTAATCATAGCTAACACTTGGTTCAAGAATCATAAAAGAAGGTTGTATACCTGGAAGAATCCTGGAGATACTAAAAGGTATCAGATAGATTATATAATGGTAAGACAGAGATTTAGGAACCAGGTTTTAAATTGTAAGACATTTCCAGGGGCAGATGTGGATTCTGACCACAATCTATTGGTTATGACCTGCAGATTGAAACTGAAGAAACTGCAAAAAGGTGGGAATTTAAGGAGATGGGACCTGGATAAACTGAAAGAACCAGAGGTTGTAGAGAGTTTCAGGGAGAGCATAAGGGGACAATTGACAGGAATGGGGGAAAGAAATACAGTAGAAGAAGAATGGGTAGCTCTGAGGGATGAAGTAGTGAAGGCAGCAGAGGATCAAGTAGGTAAAAAGACGAGGGCTAATAGAAATCCTTGGGTAACAGAAGAAATATTGAATTTAATTGATGAAAGGAGAAAATATAAAAATGCAGTAAATGAAGCAGGCAAAAAGGAATACAAACGTCTCAAAAATGAGATCGACAGGAAGTGCAAAATGGCTAAGCAGGGATGGCTAGAGGAAAATGTAAGGATGTAGAGGCTTGTCTCACTAGGGGTAAGATAGATACTGCCTACAGGAAAATTAAAGAGACCTTTGGAGAGAAGAGAACCACTTGTATGAATATCAAGAGCTTAGATGGAAACCCAGTTCTAAGCAAAGAAGGAAAGGCAGAAATGTGGAAGGAGTATATAGAGGGTTTATACAAGGGCGATGTACTTGAGGACAATATTATGGAAATGGAAGAGGATGTAGATGAAGATGAAATGGGAGATAAGATACTGCGTGAAGAGTTTGACAGAGCACTGAAAGACCCGAGTCGAAACAAGGCCCCGGGAGTAGACAACATTCCATTAGAACTACTGATGGCCTTGGGAGAGCCAGTCATGACAAAACTCTACCATCTGGTGAGCAAGATGTATGAGACAGGCGAAATACCCACAGACTTCAAGAAGAATATAATAATTCCAATACCAAAGAAAGCAGGTGTTGACAGATGTGAAAATTACCGAACTATCAGTTTAATAAGTCACAGCTGCAAAATACTAACACAAATTCTTTACAGACGAATGGAAAAACTGGTAGAAGCGGACCTCGGGGAAGATCAGTTTGGATTCCGTAGAAATGTTGGAACACGTGAGGCAATACTAACCTTACGACTTATCTTAGAAGAAAGATTAAGGAAAGGCAAACCTACGTTTCTAGCATTTGTAGACTTAGAGAAAGCTTTTGACAACATTAACTGGAATACTCTCTTTCAAATTCTGAAGGTGGCAGGGGTAAAATACAGGGAGCGAATGGCTATTTACAATTTGTACAGAAACCAGATGGCAGTTATAAGAGTGGAGGGGCATGAAAGGGAAGTAGTGGTTGGGAAGGGAGTGAGACAGGGTTGTAGCCTCTCCCCGATGTTATTCAATCTGTATATTGAGCAAGCAGTAAAGGAAACAAAAGAAAAATTCGGAGTAGGTATTGAAATTCATGGAGAAGAAGTAAAAACTTTGAGGTTCGCCGATGACATTGTAATTCTGTCAGAGACAGCAAAGGACTTGGAAGAGCAGTTGAACAGAATGGACAGTGTCTTGAAAGGAGGATATAAGATGAACATCAACAAAAGCAAAACGAGGATAATGGAATGTAGTAGAGTTAACTCGGGTGATGCTGAGGGAATTAGATTAGGAAATGAGACACTTAAAGTAGCAAAGGAGTTTTGCTATTTGGGGAGTAAAATAACTGATGATGGTCGAAGTAGAGAGGATATAAAATGTAGACTGGCAATGGCAAGGAAATCGTTTCTGAAGAAGAGAAATTTGTTAACATCGAGTATAGATTTAAGTGTCAGGAAGTCGTTTCTGAAAGTATTTGTATGGAGTGTAGCCATGTATGGAAGTGAAACATGGACGATAACCAGTTTGGACAAGAAGAGAATAGAAGCTTTCGAAATGTGGTGCTACAGAAGAATGCTGAAGATAAGGTGGGTAGATCACGTAACTAATGAGGAGGTATTGAATAGGATTGGGGAGAAGAGAAGTTTGTAGCACAACTTGACTAGAAGAAGGGATCGGTTGGTAGGACATGTTTTGAGGCATCAAGGGATCACAAATTTAGCATTGGAGGGCAGCATGGAGGGTAAAAATCGTAGAGGGAGACCAAGAGATGAATACACTAAGCAGATTCAGAAGGATGTAGGTTGCAGTAGGTACTGGGAGATGAAGAAGCTTGCACAGGATAGAGTAGCATGGAGAGCTGCATCAAACCAGTTTCAAGACTGAAGACCACAACAACAACACAACAACAATGTAGAATATGCTTATGTTGTCTAGAAAAGTGGCCACTGAGGGACAGGGAATGAAAATGGAACATTTACTTGTGAAGCTTGAGGAGATGCTAGCTAGCAACATAAAAATAGAAGAAAATAATAAGAATACAGAGAAAGGGATTGAGATTCATGGATACAGCCTTAATACTGAAATGATTCAAAAGAATAATGAGAAATTAGAAGAAGATATAAAGAAAAAGATTTGTAAAACTCATGAGGCTTTGAAATCATACCTTGAAGTGAGGCTAGGTAACTGGGTGAAGAACTGTCAGCATTAAAAGAAGTGGTACTCACAGAAACTTTACAGCAGAGTGATTTAGTGAGGCAGGAAATACTTGGTCATAGTAAAGGATCAGATAGTAATGTAGGCCATTTACATGATTTCATAGAAAAGAAATGTAAATATGTAAAAGATCAGATCTTAGAGCCACAAGGCCATATTGAATTATTAGAACAGAAGTGAAAACAGTAATACAGTTTGTTCACAAGATACACTTGCTGTTTTGGAGAAATAAGTACAAGTTTAATGGACCAAATGTTTTGAGAAGAGGCAGAGAACTTGTGTGGTATCAAACATTCTGGCGATGAGGCTACTCAACAAAATGTAGAATTCAAATCATTATGGATTGATTTAGCAAAAGCCAGAAAAGAACTTAAAGAAAATCAGCTTCTGGGAAAATCCAGTGACACTAGTACCGTACTGGAAGACTTGCAATTAGGAAGTAGCATGAACTTGCGTAAACATTTTCTGAAACATAAACCTGACAGTGAAGTACATCCTACTTGCTTCTTGAGAGTATTTTCTACAACAAAAGTGGAAGGTTATAAAAAGATAAATTTTGCAGTGAGTGGAGTACTCCTTCCATAGTCATAACCCCGAAAGTTTAAAAATCTGTATGTATAACCAGATATTTGTGTAAAATGTAGTATTCATGGAAGATTATTAACATCTTGAAAGTAGTCTAAAAGAATGAGTGCAGAGTAATTAAAATAACTGAAAGTTAGAGATTGTGAAAATATTGGCATCGACCCTCCGCACGAGGCGGAGGATCAATGTGGAAGCTGGCCATGTGGCATCACCCACTCTGCCTGTGAGTGGACACGTGGCCGCTCCTTCAGCAAGGTCCGAGCAGGCACATGGGGGGGAGGGGTTCATTAGTTATTGGGAGCTCCAACGTTGGGCGGGTGATGGAGCCCCTTAGGGAAATAGCGAAAAGAAGGCCAGTGTTCACTCTGTCTGCTTGCCGGGGGGGGTCTCATCCGAGATGTGGAGGAGGCTCTGTCGGCGGTGATAGAGAGCACTGGGTGCACCAGACTGCAAATTGTTGCTCATGTCGGCACCAATGACTCCTGCCGTCTGGGTTCAGAGGTCATCCTCAGATCGTACAGGCGGTTGGCGGAATTGGTGAAGGCGGAAAGCCTCGCTTGCGGGGTGGAATCTGAGCTAACTATTTGTAGTATCGTTCCCAGAACAAATCGCGGTGCTCTGGTTTGGAGCCGAGTAGAAGGCTTAAACCAGAGGCTCAGACGATTCTGCGGAGATCTGGGGTGAAAATTTCTCGACCTCCGCTATCGGATGGAGAAATGTAGGGTCCCCCTGAATAGGTCAGGCGTGCACTACACGTCGGTAGCGGCTACATGGGTAGCGGAGTATATGTGGAGTGCACATGTGGGTTTTTTTAGGTTAGAGAATTCCCTCCCTAGGCCCGACAAGATGCCTCCTGAGATGCGGCAAGGTAGGAGTAGGCGAAATGCAACAGGGAATAACAATATTAATGTGCTAATAGTAAACTGCAGGAGTGTCTATAGAAAGGTCCCAGAACTGCTCTCATTAATAAACGGTCACAATGCCCACATAGTACTAGGGACAGAAAGTTGGCTGAAACCAGACATACACAGTAATGAAATCCTAAACTCAGATTGGAATGTATACCGCAGAGACAGGCTCGACAGTGAAGGGGGAGGCGTGTTTATAGCGATAAGAAGTGCAATAGTATCGAAGGAAATTGATGGAGATCCGAAATGTGAAATAATTTGGGTGAAGGTCACGGTTCAAGCAGGCTCAGACATGGTAATTGCATGTGTCTATAGGCCCCCTGGCTCAGCAGCTGTTGTGGCTGTGCACCTGAAGGATAATTTGGAAAATATTTTGAGTAGATTTCACCACCATGTTATAGTTCTGGGTGGAGATTTTAATTTGCCGGATATAGACTGGGAGACTCAAACGTTCATAACGGGTGGCAAGGACAAAAAATCCAGTGGAATTTTTTAAGTGCTTTATCTGAAAACTACCTTGAGCAGTTAAACAGAGAACCGACTCGTGGCGATAACATATTAGACCTTCTGGTGACAAACAGACCCGAACTATTTGAAACAGTTGACGCAGAACAGGGAATCAGCGATCATAAAGCAGTTACTGCATCGATGATTTCAGCTGTAAATAGAAATATTTAAAAAGGTAGGAATATTTTTCTGTTTAGCAAAAGTGACAAAAGCAGATTACAGAGTACCTGACGGTTCAACATGAAATTTTTGTCTCAAGTACAGATAGTGTTGAGGATCAGTGGACCAAGTTCAGAATCATCATACAATATGCGTTAGATGAGTATGTGCCAAGCAAGATCGTAAGAGATGGAAAAGAGCCACCGTGGTACAACAACAGAGTTAGAAAACTGCTATGGAAGCAAAGGGAACTTCACAGCAAACATAAACATAGCCAAAGCCTTGCAGACAAACAAAAATCACGCGAAGCGAAATGTAGTGTGAGGAGGGCTATGCGAGAGGCTTTCAATGAATTCGAAAGTAAAGTTCTATGTACTGACTTGGCAGAAAATCCTAAGAAATTTTGGTCTTATGTCAAAGCAGTAGGTGGATCAAAACAAAATGTCCAGACACACTGTGACCAAAATGGTACTGAAACAGAGGATGACAGACTAAAGGCCGAAATACTAAATGTCTTTTTCCAAAGCTGTTTCACAGAGGAAGACTGCACTGTAGTTCCTTCTCTAGATTGTCG
The DNA here is from genome assembly GCF_023898315.1 of Schistocerca nitens. Lineage (NCBI taxonomy): Eukaryota > Metazoa > Arthropoda > Insecta > Orthoptera > Acrididae > Schistocerca > Schistocerca nitens. The sequence goes on along the minus strand of NC_064614.1, from coordinate 493,238,430 downwards.
CACAGATGACAAAATGGTAGATATCGAAATAGACGACAGAGGGATAAAGAAACAATTAAAATCGCTCAAAAAAGGAAAGGCCGCTGGACCTGATGGGATACCAGTTCGATATTACACAGAGTACGCGAAGGAACTTGCCCCCCTTCTTGCAGCGGTGTACCGTAGGTCTCTACAAGAGCGTAGCGTTCCAAAGGATTGGAAAAGGGCACAGGTCACCCCTGTTTTCAAGAAGGGACGTCAAACAGATGTGCAGAACTATAGACCTATATCTCTAACGTCGATCAGTTGTAGAATTTTGGAACACGTATTATCTTCGAGTATAATGACTTTCCTGGAGACTAGAAATCTACTCTGTAGGAATTAGCATGGATTTCGAAAAAGATGGTCTTGTGAAACCCAGCTCGCGCTATTCGTCCACGAGACTCAGAGGACCATAGACACGGGTTCACAGGTAGATGCCGTGTTTCTTGACTTCCGCAAGGCGTTCGATACAGTTCCCCACGGTCGTTTAATGAACAAAGTAAGAGCATATGGACTATCAGAACAACTGTGTGATTGGATTGAAGAGTTCATAGATAACAGAACGCAGCATGTCATTCTCAATGGAGAGAAGTCTTCCGAAGTAAGAGTGATTTCAGGTGTGCCGCAGGGGAGTGTCTTAGGACCGTTGCTATTCACAATATACATAAATGACCTTGTGGATGACATCGGAAGTTCACTGAGGCTTTTTGCGGATGATGCTGTGGTACATCGAGAGGTTGTAACAATGGAAAATTGTACTGAAATGCAGGAGGATCTGCAGCGAATTGACGCATGGTGCAGGGAATGGCAATTGAATCTCAATGTAGACAAGTGTAATGTGTTGCGAATACATAGAAAAATAGATCCCTTATCATTTAGCTACAAAATAGCAGGTCAGCAACTGGAAGCAGTTAATTCCATAAATTATCTGGGAGTATGCATTAGGAGTGATTTAAAATGGAATGATCATATAAAGTTGATCGTTGGTAAAGCAGATGCCAGACTGAGATTCATTGGAAGAATCCTAAGGAAATGCAATCTGAAAACAAAGGAAGTAGGTTACAGTATGCTTGTTCGCCTACTGCTTGAATACTGCTCAGCAGTGTGGGATCCGTACCAGATAGGGCTGATAGAAGAGATAGAGAAGATCCAACGGAGAGCAGCGCGCTTCGTTACAGGATCATTTAGTAATTGCGAAAGCGTTACGGAGATGATAGATAAACCCCAGTGGAATACTCTGCAGGAGAGACACTCAGTAGCTCAGTATGGGCTTTTGTTGAAGTTTCGAGAACATACCTTCACCGAAGAGTCAAGCAGTATACTGCTCCCTCCTACGTATATCTCGCGAAGAGACCATGAGGATAAAATCAGAGAGATTAGAGCCCACACAGAAGCATACTGACAATCCTTCTTTCCACGAACAATACGAGACTGGAATAGAAGGGAGAACCGATAGAGGTACTCAATGTACCCTCCGCCACACACCGTCACGTGGCTTGCGGAGTATGGATGTAGATGTAGATATGAAATTTATTATTCATAAATGTCTTATGTAAGAAAAAAAAGGAAAATAAATGTGACAGCTTGAGTGACGAAGTAAAAAAAGAGGATATTTGCGGGATATCTTCCATTCGCGTCAGGGAGAATGTGGTGTTACATATCATTTAGAATGGGAAATGGAACAGTGCACCTTTTAGGTTCTGTGAGAGATGGACAATATCTGAATGTAGAAAGAGAAAGGCTTTTAAATTAAAGGAGAATGATCAGGAGAAACAGACTGCTGCTAGGCTTTCTGTTTATGCAAAGCCGTCCACCTAGTGGGAGTGGACATTCAGCGCATCTCCATCTGCTGTAGTGTGCGCGCATTATTCCATGTAGACATGAGTGGAGAATGTCATGAAAAGTGTTATGAAAACCTTAGATTTGTAATAACAAATCGAAATTTCGCGCCGTTATCCTGTAAGTTGGTAAGCGTGCTACAAACAGCGTGCAGAATGGCCCGTAGGTGGCGGCATAATGCACATGCACACACACCGTTGCAATATCAGTATAAAGACGGTGCCCCTCTTGCAACTTGCACCAGGGAAGAACAGTGTTCTGTTATTCGGTTTTTGCATAGTGAAGGTGTGAAACCTATAGAAATTCATCGACGAATGAAAGTTCAGTATGGTGATGCATGTTTGTCACAGCAGCAAGTATGCGAATGGAGTAGGAAGTTCACAAATGGTGTGACTCCAATGGAAGATGCTCCTCGTCCAGGTCAGGCACAACGAGTTGTGACTCCACAAAACATTGCAGCAGTTGAAGCCATAGTGAAGGAAAACCACCGAGTGACACTGAATGACATTGCAGCATGTTTATATTTTAGTCATGGGTCAGCACACCACATTGTGCATGATGTGCTCCAGTTTAACAAAGTGTCTGCAAGATGGATGCCACGGCAGCTGACCCCTGAAATGAGAGAACGACGTGTTGATGCTCGTGAAGAACTTCTTCGGCGCTTTGAACGAGAACGTGATGGCTTCCTTGCAAGAATCATTACTGGGGACGAAACCTGGGTTCACTTCCACCAACCGGAAATGAAGAAAGCAAGCAAAGAATGGTGCCATTCCTCATCACCAAAGCCAAAGAAGTTTCGAACAGAACCATCAGCAGGGAAGGTTATGCTGACACTTTTGGGACGAAAAAGGCGTCATTTTGGAGCATTACATGCCTAGAGAGACCACTGTCACCAGTGCATCATACACAGATCTCCTAAAAAATCATCTGCGGCCTGCAATCAAATCAAAGCGACGTCGACTGATGTCAGCAGGTGTCCTTTTGCAACATGACAATGCAAGGCCCCACACTGCCCGTACAACAGTTGCAACCATCACAGACCTGCATTTTGAGTGTCTTCTTCATCCACCATATTCACCAGATCTTGCCCCAAGTGATTTCCATATGTTTGGACCATTCATTCAGAGACGCAACGGGAGGAAAGAAGTTCCGTTCTGATGAAGAGTTACACCACGCGATGCACGAGTGGTTGCATGGACTACCAAAAGAATTTTTTTCTAAAGGAATTTATGCACTTTGTAAGCGCTGGAGGACTTGCATTGAGCGTGGGGGAGATTACGTTGAAAAGTTATACAGCTTCGTACCACTTCTGCACAATAAATAATATTTAAAAAAATATTTAAGGTTTTCATTTGACTCGTCAACGTATAGACAATGTAATACAACCAAGTTGTATTGTTAATTGAAGAGAAAATATAAATCTTAAAGGGAAAGAGGTGTTTGAGATCCTTCTGTAACTAAACCAAGACTTAAGCTCTCTTTCAGTGTCTTCCTTAAATTTTCAGAGAAGATCATAGCACAAAAAAGAAGAGAAGCTGGAACAGAATAGCTCTGCATTCTGTAATAAATAAATATAGGGGACTGTATATTCAACGAAGTTTGTCAGGCAAGCATACATGGACTTCGAGGAATAAATAAACTTCGATAGCCTGATGTGTAAACTTGACACACACACACACATATCCAGTCTGTGGACAAGCTAAGATCCAAACCAAGTGAAAATTGTGTTACATATGACTTATTTTTCCTCAAATTACATAGACAAATCCTATATCATTGTAAAATGATCCTCGGATGAATAAATTACTAATATTAATTGGTACCTTCCAGTATTAATATTGAGTTTCACAATATTTCTGACTTTATGGCTTATCTCTCTATGTAGTAATCAACTGGTAAACTGACAAAGGAAACATACATTATGATCACATTATTGCTTCTCCTATTCACTATTAAAATAGTAGATAGATTGTGCCAGGAATTTACAATACTCAGTACTAAACAAATTAAGTCATTTTTTAACACTGTGCATAAAGCTGGTATTTTGAAAAATTTATTCTTTTCTAATTGAGCCAGTACTATGAAATAAGGAGCAGATCCAAAAAACGCTCAACGATCCGATAAGACAGTGGCTTTAATTCTTTCCATTTGTCAGTACAATTCTGGACTTACTACAGTCATTTCATGCATAAACGTGATTGACAAAAGGAAATGTAATGCAGCTGTAGACTATTGTGTTACAGATGACATCACATTTTTTTAGTGTCAGAATTGATTAGCTTGAAAACTATCAAAGATTTGTCAGGATTTGAAGTCAGTGTGAAGAATGTCAGTGTTATTTCCACATTGGGTGATGTGCTACAGACCACATGCAAATTGTCAGTGGTCATTTTTGGCAATTCATGGACTGTTGCTAACACAACACAACACGAGTGAAACTGTAGTTAATAATGAAACTTTGAGATTATTTGGCAGGGATTCAGAAAAATTAATATAATGGTGAGTCCAAGTCTGCAGCAAAACTTTTATAACTACTGGTAAATCAAAACACTGGATTACAGAAAACCTTTGAAACTAGTGAAAGAATCAAGGAGGTGCTGCTAGAGTGACATCTGCTATCATGTAAGCAGACTGTCTAAACTGGTACCATCAAACGGGGTGATTTAAGACATCAGGGCAAATTCGGACAGTATGGCTTATTTGCTCTTTGCCACTGCGTAGAAACAAAGAGTTACTTATTTTAACATCTGTGCGCCAGTTATTTTAAACGCAAGATTGCATTTATCGCTTTCCATAATTTTTATTTTGCGTCAATTGTTTCCTTAGGTGAATAATTGACAAACAATCTCAGTGTTAAAAAATCCAAACATTATGGTAATGTGGAAACTTTCTATTGTTGCGCCGAGTGGGAAGTTATTGTAACCATAATTGTCAATGCGCTCAGTAGCTAACAGCATTGAGACAATTTCTGTAAAAGTTTGTCGAGTTTCTCGTACAAAGTTACAAAATAACGACGGTTTTTGTAAGACAGTGTACTGTGTGGGGTGATTTCGGACAAAGCCAAGAACGTATAAGAACAGAAGAGGTGCTACAGTATGGTGTAATTATGACCTAGAACTTTTAGATAAAGCAGTTCATGATATTCAGAGTGGTAAATTATCGTACAGAAAAACGTGTGATTTGTATGGTATATCTAAATCAACCCTACAAAATAAAATGCAGGAAGCACATCAGAAAAAATTGGGAGGACAGCCATTGCTAAATAAAGAAGAAGAAGAAATGGTGAAGCAAGGTATCTTGAGGGCTGCACATTTGGGATTTCCCTTCACTAAATTGGATATTAGATATTTAGTTAAAGGCTACCTCGATAAATCTGGCCGAAAAGAGAAGAAATTTCATAATAAATTGCCAGGAGAAGAATGGGTGCATTTATTCCTCAGACGACGGTCAGAAGGTCTTTCAGTTCGCTTAAGCAAAAATATTAAACGAGCTCGTGCAGAAGTGAACAAAGAGACTGTTAAGATGTTTTTCTCCAATATAAAGGCAAAGCTGGAAAATCTCCCACCTAGCAACATGATCAACTATGATGAAATCAACATGTCAGATGATCCAGGCAAGCAGCAGATAATTACGAAACGAGGGAGTAAGCCTGCTGAAAAAGTGATGGACTCATCAAAGTCTAGTGTCTCAATAATGATGGCAGCTAGTGCTGATGGTAAACTGCTTCCTCAGTACGTCCTTTACAAGTCAGAGTATTTGTGGGACACGTGGCAAGAAAGTGGATCACAAGGAACCCGTTTCAATAGGAACAAAAGTGGATGGTTTGACCTGCCAGTATTTGAAGACTGTTTCTTTACAATCGCTTCGCCCTATTTGAAGAGGCAAAATGGGCCAACAGCCATGATTGGAGACAACTTATCCAGTCACATATCTTTACATGTTATTGAAGAGTGTGAGAGGAACAATATTTCATTCATTCCCCTTCCCCCCAATAGTATGCACCTCCTCCAACCACTCAATGTAAGCTTCTTCAGGCCAATGAAAGCAGCGTGGCGAGCTGTATTAACTGGTTGGAAGAAACACACTCGTGGGATCATTTCCAAGGATGCCTTCCCATCTCTTCTGATGCAGACACTGACTAAGATTTCAGCAAACTCCAAGGGAAACATAAAGGGTGGATTTTGCGCCACGGGCCTAATCCCTTTTGATCCAGATCATCTCTTATGAAAATTGCCTGATCATGAGGACAGCCAGCAAAGCAACGCAGACGCATGGTCTTCCACTTTTGAAGAAATGCTCAAAGAAATTCGTTATCCTCCAAATAAGCTTGGTAGCTACCGCCGCCGCCGTAAACTAGACGATCAACCTGGAAAACTGATCACTGGCAGAGATTTTCAAGGAAACAAAAACAGTGCTGAAACAAGCGACAGTGCTTCTAGCAGTAGTGAAACTGAAAACGACACATCATCCAATGAAGATTTACTGCTGAAAGAAGAGGCTTTTCTTTTTGCAGAGTACAAATATATACGTGGAAACAAGGAGCAAACAAGGCAGTATGTTGGAGTGGCCACAAATGTTGGTGCTACGGAAGTAAGTGTGAAACTCTTGTGCCCACACGAGAACAGTAAAAACATATTTGTGTTTCCTAATGTCCCCGATGAAGACACAATACAAAAACTGCAAATTTTGAGAATACTTCCCACACAATTTGAGAAGAGAGGAATGTTCATTTTTCGAGAACATGTGCTTTAGACTCTAAGACAGGCCTTAACAACTGGCCGGTTTTGAGCACGAGTACTCGCATCTGCTCAGGCACCTGCTCGCGAGCAGCTGCAAGGTCGCGGAGTGGGGAGGGTGGGGAGGGAGGGGAAATGCGCGCGCACGTTTGAATAGGGCCACAGCGTGCCTATTGAATTCGCGCCGACTGTGTAACGTTTAAAGTACTACGATCAGCTCGTAACAGTCACTTCGCTGGTTAAGAATCATGTGAAGTCGCCGTTGTGTAACCCCAACCATGCTTTCGCAGTTCAACCCCCATTGGGAGGAATCGTATCTGTTTACTGAAAAAGATGTTGTTGCAAAATGATTAGTATGTCACAAAACGCTGAATTCTTTTACGAAATTTAATTTGCAGCGACATTATATGTGGTACCACGCGAAAGACTACGGACGTGGAAAATGTGATTGACCAGATCGTGCACAGGAAGTTATTAAACTTAAAAGGAAGCTATCCGAAGAAGATCTGGACGACGAAGAAAAATCAACTGAGGCAGCTCTCAGAGTGGGTTACAAAATTGCTTTGCTTTTAGTAAAATCCCTGCACCCTTTAACTGATGGCGATTTAATAAAAGAATGTTTGGTAGCTGCAGCAGAACATTTGTGTCCACCTCAAGTTGAACAGTTTCTGATTGTGCCATTATCCAACATGACCATTATGCGTCGCATACAGGACATGGCAGACGACGTCCAGAGCCAGTTTGCAAATATCTGTAACGATTTTATGGCGTATTCTCTAGCTCTGGACGAAAGTGTTGATATCACTGGAACAGCGCAGCTTGCCATATTTATTAGAGGTGTTAATAGAGATCTTCAGGTGAGGGAGGAGCTCCTCGATGTAGTAGCCATGAAGAACACTACAACCGGAGGTGATATTTTAAGTAGTGTTGAAGAAAGTGTTGAAAATATAGGATTGTCGTGGAATTCTTTAGTTTCAGTGTCTACAGATGGTAGAGACATACACTAAGCTAATAAAATTATGAGACACGTGTACATTCTCCTTTATTTGTTTCATTTGTCGCAGTAATAATTCGTGAGTGATATCCCTGCAGGTGGCCGCGGATTTACATCGACTGGCGGCAGCTGTTGTGTACCCCACGTGACTCTCCCCACTCTCCGCTCTGGTCCGGTAGTGGGGGTATCGTGCTCGCGCTGCTCCGTGCTCCCGCCTTGCTGCTCACAGCTTGCTCTGCGAGCACGTATGTTGTGAAGCCCTGCTCTAAGACAATCGTTTATTTAAAGTTTTTGCAACTTAATTTAGAATGGTGAGAGAGAAAAATTATTTTGACCTTTTAGTTAAAGTACTTTGTTTCTGTCTGTTTCTAATATTTCAGTTATGAACTGTAAAAAAAATTATTTAAATTCTTGCAAAATAAAAACTTATCTGTAATACATAAAAGTCATTATATCATTCCATATCACTTATTTGTAACATTGGGCTACCTTAAAATGGGTAAAATGTCACCAAAAACAAATAAAAAGCATATTAGATTTTTTTTAACTGTCCGAATTCAACCTCTATATACTGTAACTTCGGACAGAGATTTAAAAAACACGTGTCCGAAATCACCCCAACCCATGGGGTGACTTCAGACACTTTATTTAACTGCCTCAGATAAATATACCTACACATACACTTTCTGGTTCTGGGATATTTTATTCATTACACATATACCCTACCACTTCCATAACAATCAATTTAATCTAACAATATGTATGAAAGCTACAATCAAAATAACGATAAAACCTTTCGAAATCACCCCGTTTGACGGTATAAAACTCTTAGGGTGATTGTAGTAACTACCATTATAATGGATGCAGGATGGAATAACAGTCAGTAGGATTCTAGGAAAATGAAGCACAGAGTGATTTACTGAGAACAGTTCAGTGATAGGGTGGTTCTCATCAGAACCGACAGAAAACCAATGCCAACAACAAAAGTTCAGTATATATTTTGACATCACAAACAGAAAATGAACAGGTACACACCATACATGAGAATACGGAGCAGCCACTTCAGTATGTAAAGGGAGATGAATTTAATAACCTTGGGGGATTCAAATGTGGTAGTAGGGGAAGGAACAGAGGACAGAGTTACAGGTGGATATGAGCGAAGAGAAGGACTCACTGAGTTCTAAAATAACTTTCAACCAGTAATAATCACAACAGAAGGAAGTAAACTCTGAAGATTCCTGCTGAAATGACAATGATTCCGAAATCAGACACTGGATTGAAAAGTGTACCAGGGACAGATGTATACTCAAGATCACAATTTAGTCATAATTAAGACTAGAATAAAGTTTCAAGGAATCATTCAGAAGACTTAATGTGGAAAGAAGAAGAAAACTGGAAAGAAGAAAGGAAGGATGGACGAGTTTGGTTTAATATCCCGTCAACACTGAGGTCATTAGAGACAGAGCACAAGCTCATAATGTTTCAAGAAGCAAATCAGCAGTGCCCTTTAAAAGGGACCATCGTGGCATTTACTTGGAACAATTTAGGGAAATCACGGAAAACATAAATCTGTATGGCTGGACACATATTTGAACCATCATTCTTTCCAGTGGGAGTTCAAGTAGCAAACTAAACCTACTGAGGACTGATAAGATGTGATTGAAGTTCTCTAAGGTTATAGAGACTGTGATAATGAATATCAAAGTTGGCCGTTAAACTGAAGAGGAATTGATATAATAGAGGCTGGGCAAACAAGTGTAGGTACTAGGGAGGTAAAAGTGAAGAAACTTTGGGTAATGGAAGAAATACTCAAATGACTGATAAAAGAAGTAAGCATTGATTAGATTAGATTCAGTTTTCATTCCACAGACCCAAAAAATGAGATGATTCTTGTGGGTGTGGAACATGTCAGAAAGTATAACGTAAAAAAAAAAACCATTTAAATATAATATTTACTACCCTGATCATTTGTCAGGACATTGTCAAAATAGGTGAATACAGTACAGTGAACTGGAACTGCTAATATTTACACAATTAATGTGCTGTCAGACCCCCCATGAACCATGGACCTTGCCGTTGGTGGGGAGGCTTGCGTGCCTCAGCGATACAGATGGCCGTACCGTAGGTGCAACCACAACGGAGGGGTATCTGTTGAGAGGCCAGACAAACATGTGGTTCCTGAAGAGGGGCAGCAGCCTTTTCAGTAGTTGCAGGGGCAACAGTCTGGACGATTGACTGATCTGGCCTTGTAACATTAACCAAAACGGCCTTGCTGTGCTGGTACTGCGAACGGCTGAAAGCAAGGGGAAACTACAGCCGTAATTTTTCCCGAGGACATGCAGCTTTACTGTATGATTAAATGATGATGGCGTCCTCTTGGGTAAAATATTCCGGAGATAAAATAGTCCCCCATTCGGATCTCCGGGCGGGGACTACTCAAGAGGACGTCGTTATCAGGAGAAAGAAAACTGGCATTCTACGGATCGGAGCGTGGAATGTCAGATCCCTTAATCGGGCAGGTAGGTTAGAAAATTTAAAAAGGGAAATGGATAGGTTAAAGTTAGATATAGTGGGAATTAGTGAAGTTCGGTGGCAGGAGGAACAAGACTTTTGGTCAGGTGATTACAGGGTTATAAATACAAAATCAAATAGGGCTAATGCAGGAGTAGGTTTAATAATGAATAAAAAAATAGGAGTGCGGGTTAGCTACTACAAACAGCATAGTGAACGCATTATTGTGGCCAAGATAGACACAAAGCCCATGCCTACTACTGTAGTACAAATTTATATGCCAACTAGCTCTGCAGATAATGAAGAAATTGATGAAATGTATGACGAGATAAAAGAAATTATTCAGGTAGTGAAGGGAGACGAAAATTTAATAGTCATGGGTGACTGGAATTCGTCTGTAGGAAAAGGGAGAGAAGGAAACATAGTAGGTGAATATGGATTGGGGGGAAGAAATGAAAGAGGAAGCCGCCTTGTAGAATTTTGCACAGAGCATAACTTAATCATAGCTAACACTTGGTTCAAGAATCATAAAAGAAGGTTGTATACCTGGAAGAATCCTGGAGATACTAATAGGTATCAGATAGATTATATAATGGTAAGACAGAGATTTAGGAACCAGGTTTTAAATTGTAAGACATTTCCAGGGGCAGATGTGGATTCTGACCACAATCTATTGGTTATGAACTGCAGATTGAAACTGAAGAAACTGCAAAAAGGTGGGAATTTAAGGAGATGGGACCTGGATAAACTGAAAGAACCAGAGGTTGTAGAGAGTTTCAGGGAGAGCATAAGGGAACAATTGACAGGAATGGGGGAAAGAAATACAGTAGAAGAAGAATGGGTAGCTCTGAGGGACGAAGTAGTGAAGGCAGCAGAGGATCAAGTAGGTAAAAAGACGAGGGCTAATAGAAATCCTTGGGTAACAGAAGAAATATTGAATTTAATTGATGAAAGGAGAAAATATAAAAATGCAGTAAATGAAGCAGGCAAAAGGGAATACAAACGTCTCAAAAATGAGATCGACAGAAAGTGCAAAATGGCTAAGCAGGGATGGCTAGAGGACAAATGTAAGGGTGTAGAGGCTTGTCTCACTAGGGGTAAGACAGATACTGCCTACAGGAAAATTAAAGAGACCTTTGGAGAGAAGAGAACCACTTGTATGAATATCAAGAGCTCAGATGGCAACCCAGTTCTAAGCAAAGAAGGGAAGGCAGAAAGGTGGAAGGAGTATATAGAGGGTTTATACAAGGGCGATGTACTTGAGGACAGTATTATGGAAATGGAAGAGGATGTAGATGAAGATGAAATAGGAGATAAGATACTGCGTGAAGAGTTTGACAGAGCACTGAAAGACCTGAGTCGAAACACGGCCCCGGGAGTAGACAACATTCCATTAGAACTACTGATGGCCTTGGGAGAGCCAGTCATGACAAAACTCTACCATCTGGTGAGCAAGATGTATGAGACAGGCGAAATACCCACAGACTTCAAGAAGAATATAATAATTCCAATACCAAAGAAAGCAGGTGTTGTCAGATGTGAAAATTACCGAACTATCAGTTTAATAAGTCACAGCTGCAAAATACTAACACGAATTCTTTACAGACGAATGGAAAAACTGGTAGAAGCGGACCTCGGGGAAGATCAGTTTGGATTCCGTAGAAATGTTGGAACACGTGAGGCAATACTAACCGTACGACTTATCTTAGAAGAAAGATTAAGAAAAGGCAAACCTACGTTTCTAGCATTTGTAGACTTAGAGAAAGCTTTTGACAACGTTAACTGGAATACTCTCTTTCAAATTCTGAAGGTGGCAGGAGTAAAATACAGGGAGCGAAAGGCTATTTACAATTTGTACAGAAACCAGACGGCAGTTATAAGAGTCGAGGGGCATGAAAGGGAAGCAGTGGTTGGGAAAGGAGTGAGACAGGGTTGTAGCCTCTCCCCGATGTTATTCAATCTGTATATTGAGCAAGCAGTAAAGGAAACAAAAGAAAAATTCGGAGTAGGTATTAAAATTCATGGAGAAGAAGTAAAAACTTTGAGGTTCGCCGATGACATTGTAATTCTGTCAGAGACAGCAAAGGACTTGGAAGAGCAGTTGAACGGAATGGACAGTGTCTTGAAAGGAGGATATAAGATGAACATCAACAAAAACAAAACGAGGATAATGGAATGTAGTCAAATTAAATCGGGTGATGCTGAGGGGATTAGATTAGGAAATGAGACACTTAAAGTAGTAAAGGAGTTTTGCTATTTAGGGAGTAAAATAACTGATGATGGTCGAAGTAGAGAGGATATAAAATGTAGACTGGCAATGGCAAGGAAAGCGTTTCTGAAGAAGAGAAATTTGTTAACATCGAGTATTGATTTAAGTGTCAGGAAGTCGTTTCTGAAAGTATTTGTATGGAGTGTAGCCATGTATGGAAGTGAAACATGGACGATAACCAGTTTGGACAAGAAGAGAATAGAAGCTTTCGAAATGTGGTGCTACAGAAGAATGCTGAAGATAAGGTGGGTAGATCACATAACTAATGAGGAGGTATTGAATAGGATTGGGGAGAAGAGAAGTTTGTGGCACAACTTGACTAGAAGAAGGGATCGGTTGGTAGGACATGTTTTGAGGCATCAAGGGATCACAAATTTAGCATTGGAGGGCAGCGTGGAGGGTAAAAATCGTAGAGGGAGACCAAGAGATCAATACACTAAGCAGATTCAGAAGGATGTAGGTTGCAGTAGGTACTGGGAGATGAAGAAGCTTGCACAGGATAGAGTAGCATGGAGAGCTGCATCAAACCAGTCTCAGGACTGAAGACCACAACAACAACAACAATGCTGTCAGAATGAAATATTGTTAAGCACTATTAATAAATTTATCATACACAAAATACCTAATCTTGAATGTTGTGACCATGTGCTGTCAAAACTGAAAACTAAACGACATTTTTACTTAAGCTGGCCTAACAGTCCCAGTTAAGATATTCATCTATAGAGTACAAGGAGTTGTCTATCAAGAAGTCTTTCACACTCTGTTTAAACCATGCTTTATCTGAAACCAAGTTTTTAATGGTTGCTGGCAATTTATTGAAAATGTGTGTTCCTGAATATTGGATCCCTTTTTGGACCAAGGTAAGTGATTTTAGGTCTTTACATAGATTGTTCTTATTCCTAGTATTGATTCTATGTATTAAGCTATTGGCTGGAAACAGAGATATATTACTTGCAACAAATTTCTGTAAGGAATAAATATACTGAGAAACAGTGGTTAGAATAAAAAGTTCCTTGAACAAGTTTCTACATGATGTTCTTGAATTTACACCACAAATGATTCATATTACACGCTTATTAAGCTAAAAACTTTTGTCTGGTTTGATGAGTTACTGCAGAATATGGTTCCGTGTGACAACAGAAAGAAAGCAAGCAAAGTATGCAAGTTTTTTTTATATTTATACCTCTTACATCTAATATCATTCTCACTGCAAATACAGACTTGTCTAGGCACTTAAGCAATTCTGTGGTATGCCCTTCCCAACTGAATTTATTATCGAGTTGTAATCCCAAAAATTTAACAATGTTGACCTATTTGATCTGCATGTCTTCCTATATTATACACATGCTGGAAGGAAATCTCTTACATTAGCATCTGGCAATGTAACAGACAAGAGGTCATTAACGTACCCAACAAAAAGCAATGGACCTAAGATGGAACCTTATGGAACACCACATGTAATTAATTCCCAATCAGATGAAGACTGACTGCTTACTGCACCAATATTTCGCAATGACACCCTCTGTTACCTGTTAGTTAAGACTCAAACCATTTCGCAGCACTATCGGTGACACCACAATATTTTAATTTACTTAAGGGAATGGTGTGGTTTACAAAGTCAAAGGATTTTGACAGGTCACAGAAAATGCCAGTAGCCTCTAATATATTATCTAATGAATTAAGTACATTCCTACTGTAAGTGTAAATAGCTTTCTTTATATCAGAACCCTTAAGAAACCCGAACTGTAGCTTGGACAATATACTATTTGCAGTCAGATGCTTAAGGAGACTGCTTGAACACAACCTTTTCAAATATTTTTGAGAAAGCTGGCAAAAATGAATTGGTTGATAGTCTGACGGTATCTCTTTATCCCCCTTCTTGTAAAGAGGCTTAACTCCAGCATATTTTAGCCAGTCTGGAAATGTTCCACTGATAAGAGATTGATTAAACAAATAACTTAAGATAGAACTCAACTCATATGAGCACTCTTTGATTAACTTCATTGATATGTTACCATATCCACTAGAATACTTCAATTTTATAGATCTTATGATGGCTGCTACTTCTTTGGGAGACATGAGTGTCATTCCCACTGTACTGAAGTTATTTTTAAAGACTGGTCTCAGGTACTCCATTGCACTGTCCACCGAACCTGATAACCCCAGGCTGTCAGTAAGAGAAATGAAGTACTTGTTTAAGAGGTTTGCAACACTACGTGCACGTGTTACCAAAGTCTCATTTGTTTTTAGAGCTATCTGTTCCTCTTCCTTTTGGCCCCACCTGTCTTTGTCTTGACTATATCCCATACAGTTTTTATTTTATCGACCGATATAATTATCTATTTCTCATAATAAAATTGCTTCGATTTCTGGTTTCCATTTGAGTCAGAAGTATTGTAAATATCTAACCAGTTCATGTCTTTGAGCAATTTCCTGAATTTCTCAATTTTTGACTTATTTATTACCCTCCTGTACTCAGATTTAATAGATTTTTTACCTTGACAAGTTTCAACAAGTTCACTGACAGAGCTTTTCAATAAATCCACATTAAAATCACCAGCAAACACTAATTCCTTGTTTTTATGAAGAGGTTATAATTTCCTGAATGTGATCTGTGTATACCTACTATTATAAAGGACTTGTCATGAAATACTACTACTGTTGCACAAGCTTCTAAGTGCTGCTCTGAGCAAAATTTTTTAATATCAATATTCTTGAAATCAAAACATTTTCTGACATACGTGATACTCATCCTTTCTCCATATTTTCTCTGCAGAAGTAAGAAGCTAACTTGAATCCCGCAACATTTAATTTATCTATACCAGTTGTCACATAATGATCAGAGGGGCAGATTATATCAACTGGTTTGCTCAACTCTAATCCTTCAAATACAAATAAGTCCCTGAGGAGGAGATATGGGGGTAGAAATTGCTGTATTAAGATAGTCAGGTCCACATAAGGTAGTGCCTACCTATAGGGAGGTAGATAATCCAAATGGTGATTACGGGGGTTGTTCGCACTTGTACTGCTAATGCTCCCAGGTTGGTACAAAAGGTGATCCAGTCACTAATGACACTGGTGTGAATCAAAATGCAGACCCCCTCCAGATGCTATCCTGGGGCCAGTGTACTTCCGACAGAACGTCTGATAACAACAAAATGCTGGAGTGCGGTTATCATGGAAGTGTGTTTCTTGAAGCGCAAGACAGAATGCAGAGTAAGAGGATATCTGTTGCAGTTCCACTAGATTATTGTGTTGCGAGAATTCAGGTTAGACATAAAGAAGCCAAGGGGAGTTCATGTCACCAGGTCAGTGATTGTCACCGATGAGAATGGGGTGACATCCATAATCATAAATAACATGTCAGACTCAGGTTACAAAGGGGGGGGGGGGGGGGGGGGGCACCTCTGGGGGCACTCGCAGGGAGGGGCTGGAGGGAATATTATCTTCGGACTTAATTTACTACTTCTTCTCTTTTAAAGGTTGAGAAGAGCAGAGAAGAGGGATTGCAGGCAGCTGCAAGATCCGGAACCAAAAGAGAGCAGGCGACCTTGGTGTGCACAGACGGTGCATCCCGTGGCTGAGCTGTGGTAGCAGGCTTCTGGCCTGACACGTACCTGGGGTGAGGGATCCCAATGAGAGCCCCATCACTTGTGAGCACTGAAGAAGGGGGCCACTTCTTTGGCCAGGACGGGAGAACAGCACCATGATGGAAGGGTGTGGGAACTGCACGGAAGAGGAAGTGGCAAAAGTAGAAGAAATCGACAATGGGTTGAGTCTGTCATATTTTTGGTGAGTCTCAGCATAGGATAGATGATCCACGGACTTGTACTCTTAGATCTTCTTTTCTCTCTTGTAAGCCGGGCAATCTGATGAGTGTGGAGAGTGGTGGTCATGACAATTTACACACACAGGTGGCAGAACATAGGGGCTTCCCTCATGGAATGGGTTTCCACAGTCACCACACAGAGGGTCCACCGCACAGCAGGAAGACATATACCCAAAACGCAAGCACTGAAAGCACCTCATGGGCAGCAGGACGTACGGTTTCGCATCACATCAATAACACATAACCTTGCCCTTCTCTGAGAAGATACCCCGTCAAAAGCCAGAATGAAGGCTCTGAGCACTATGGGACTTAACTTCTAAGGTCATCAGTCCCCTGGAACTTAGAACTACTTAAACCTAATCAACCTAAGGACATCACACACATCCATGCCCGAGGCAGGATTCAAACTTGCGACCATAGCGGTCACGCGGTTCCGGACTGTAGTACCTAGAACCGCTTGGCCACCCTGGCCAGCCCAGAATGAAGACACTGGTATCAGTGCAGTTGTCTTTACAACCCTCCCGCACATGTCAAATGAAATGAACACCACATCACTACAGATTAGCCCAAGTTCCTTATTAGTTTGCAGAATGAGGTCCTGATGAAAAATCACTGCCTGGAGCGTATTCAGAGACCGGAGAGTGGCAATAGACACCACAACAAGATGATCACTAGCACGAAGAGCTACAGACTGGGCGGCAGAAGAAGCTCTGATCAACAGGGAGCCCAACCGCATCTTAGTGATGGACTTGATATTCTCCACAAGAAACAACCACTTTGTGTTGGTGAATATGTCCCCATCTGTCCTGGTATAGACCAAGTAGCAGGGAAAGTGTTTCATGCCATGGCAGCGAGCCTGGCCCTCCCCCCAGGGTGGCTCCAGAATCATACAAAGCAGCATTTAATGATCGTTTACCACTCCAAGAGATGGCCATTTGAGAATTGCCACATTTTTACTGCTTGATGTGCTTCATGTGACAAGCATCCACCCTGATAACACCCACTCCAATCAGCGGCTCTCCCCATGGGTGCCACCAAGCCACCAGCAAGGCACAGTGGCCATTGCTGGGAGTTCCAATGCTCCCGGATGACTAGTAACCACACCTTGGCCTACATGTGGAGGTAACAGTTCAGGTATCAGTATTGTGATTCCTGTATTGTCAGGGGGCTCAGCCAGATGTTTACATAACAGCCGTGCCACATGGACTGGCTACTCATGCTGGTGACCTAGCGGCGTGGGTAGGGCTATTTTGGGGAAGGAAGGGGAGAGAAGGGAGGAATCCATGCCACGGACACTAGGGAGGGAGTTCTTCCCAAAGTGTGTCGCACTAAAGACAAAAAATTTAGAAGTGGAGGTCAAACCCCAAAGGGAGACCAAAACGCCAAAAAGAATGAAAGAGAATAGGCAATAGGAACAAAATCGCATGGAATACAGGGAACCAAGTGGATAGCCAGGTCAAAATAAATCAGGGCACCGACAGAAGGGTAGGTGCAAGGACAGGGAGGACACACTGAAGGAAGGAAGAATGGGCTGCAACAGCTCAGGGTGCTGTGTGTGCCATGTACAAACTCACAAAAGAACCGTGAGCCCCTGGGGGTTTCTGCGATTCAAAAACTGCAAATTCATCCTTAAACAAGTGCACTCATCAGGCTTTCTGGGGCGTTCAGTACACCACCTGTCGAGGCTATACTGAGGATCTGTCCAAACAACATTCAGGTACGATACACAGCAGCGTGCTACTGGTTAATTCTATGCAGACTCGATCCTGCGCAAATAATTACAGGAGTAGATATCAATAGCAAAGTTCCACTCTTGGCCTAGGAAGTAGGTGAAAGGCAGAATGGCTGGAATGATAGAACAACCAGTAGGCATGTGTATAACAGACTATGAGTGTGCCTAATGACCCAACAATGTGAATGTTACACACGGTCCTTATCTCGTCTTATTACACAGAATAGAGGGAAGGGCAACAGCTCTCTGCTATTGTGGAGAAATAGGAACATCTGAACATGTAGCAGTTCACTGTAACTTACACCAACATTCACATACAGAATCATCCTCCCTGACTAAGAACTAGAGTGGGATTTGGTTTTTGGGTGTAAAAGTCTTGAACAAGTTCCGTCCGTGTAATGTAGTACATCGGCATCTACAAAGAAAGCTGAAAGTATTACTTTTAGCCACTTTTTTATGAAGTATCCAGGCATCTACATTCATGAGCTAATGATAACTATTAGCTGCAAAACAAATGACAATGTTCATTGTAAACAGGCCTGAATTCTGACTGCATATAGAAATCTGTTGTTCTCTGGAAAATATTAGTCTGGGCTGAATTAATCTAACAGGAAGAAATAAACAAATGCCTTGCATTGAAACAGCAGAATATATAT
The DNA here is from genome assembly GCF_023898315.1 of Schistocerca nitens. Lineage (NCBI taxonomy): Eukaryota > Metazoa > Arthropoda > Insecta > Orthoptera > Acrididae > Schistocerca > Schistocerca nitens. The sequence continues at coordinate 493,219,843 of NC_064614.1, read as the reverse complement.
AAAAACAAAGATGATGTAACTTACCAAACGAAAGTATTGGTATGTTGATCATCATACCAACATACCAACGCTTTCGTTTGGTAAGTTACATCATCTTTGTTGAGTGGTACTTAAGTAAATAAATTAGTGAAATCAAAGTGAACTAGAAATTAGAATATAAATGAAAAACTTGGTTTAGTTTAGAGAGTTACATACTGGCACACAGCGGGCACAACAGCAGAGCAGAAGAGACAATGACCGTGAAGTCAGCAAGTTCCACATAAGCGGGCGCTGTCGATTCAGCCGTCAGGGCATCGCCCGACCGGCTCACGTGTTTCTCAGTTGTCGGATGTGAGCGAAGGCCGTCGCCTACATCCCAAGAGCCAATGACCAACGTTAAGAAGATTCTTCGAGAAGCTTTTCAACGTGACAGCAGAGGCAATGACTGGCTCACGTGTTTCTCAGTCGTCGCGTGTGAGCAAAGGCCCTCGCCTACATTCCAAGAGCCAATGACGGACGTTAAGAAGATTCTTCGAAGAGCTTCTCATCGTGACAGAAGAGGCAATGACCGTAAAGTCGTTCACCTCCAGTAAATTGAAGTGAATAAATACGCGAGACGCAGTGGGCCAGACAGATGAAGACGGAGACGGGGACGGGGACGGAGACGGGACGAGAGACGAAGAACGAAGAAAAGAAGAGTAGCAGTAGTTTTCTGTCAGTTTCGGTGCTGAAGACCGTCATGCAAGAAGAGTCTGCATCATGCACAGACGAAGCGAGTCCGCCGCTGTAATAGAATAGCAAGCAGCAGCCGCGGCGCCAGAAGACAGTAGTTAAAAGGTATTTGAAGTCTGGTTTTTACATACCCGCGTGACTCGTGAGGACGGGAAGGAGACGGCCTCACATCAGTAGTCACCTGTGAGCTGGGATGAAGACCTGACAGCCGAAGACTGGCAAGCGGGAGTCCGTGGTTCGAGTCTGCCACACTGGCCTTCCCCCGCCGCGTCGCTCCGCTGGCCGACGCAGAACACACGCGGCCGCTTAGAGAAGAGAAACACTGGGACGCGACACCCAAGGTATCATCCGATGCACGATTTCGCTCGCAATAATTAAACGGGCCACCTCGCGCTGCGCGTCTCCAGTCAACTGGGCGAGACAAGATACACACCGCTACGCGTAATCAGACGCCGACGCAGCAGAAGACTTCACAAACGACACAGCTGCCGCTCTCCGAACCAGAACATCCCGTAAGATACAGTTGTACAAATCTTCAATAAAAGTTATCTTATGTAAAAATGATGTTTCATTTGACCTCATACCCGAGCCAAGGAAGAACCCACCCTGCCCACATGTTGTTAATATTTTCATCCTGACAGAATGCTTTAGAATGCTCATCCTGACAATTGACAGCATCAAAAGAGAAAACCCAGTTACATTTAGTGACAGAAGTGTCACATTTAGTATCACAACTGCTACATCTTTGTTTTTAGATATATTTTTCCCACGTGGAATGTTTCCCTCGCATTGTAATAAAATTAATTATAAATTCATTTCTAAAAGCTGCTTCTCTTTGTTGATGTAAACCTTGAAATATTTCACATGCCAAAGATTCCTTCAAAATAGGAGCTAAAGAAGACAAGGACAAAAGACTGCATCCTTAAAAATAAAGCATGAGAATAAATCAGGGGAACAGATTTTTATAGTTTCTTAGGTGTTTCTATTGGTAAGAAACTGGGTAAAAGTTACATGTTGGAGCCCCCCCCCCCCCCCCCCCCCCGTATTTTTCAACACGCTGCAGACATCTTCGATAGGCTGCACTAACGGTCAGTTTGTTACCACAACCTTTATTTGGCTTTCACATCCAGGGGCTTTGGGGACTCACAACCAAACTGTCACCTTTCAACCTAACCTAGACCTTAGGCTGCAATACACATTAATGTCATCACGAACAAAATTTCAGGTAGGGTCAGGAGGAGAGAGGGTTGTTTCACATATCACACTGAACTGGAAGCCACATGTTACAGGTTTTCATAAAAAATTAAGCTCTGCAACTTCTGCATTTTAGATAATATCAAATATTGGAGGTGAAAATGCAAAAAAGTTTGTGCCACAGAAAGGCAATATTATGTCTTCTCAGTTGCAATGAGATACGCACCAGGCAATGCCAGAGGTAGCAACAGTCTTGCACGATTTTGTGCATAAAATAAAGTGAAAAAGGAGTTGACTTACTTTTACTATTTTCATTCACTAATGCAAGGTTTTCTGAAGCCTTCGGCACTCTTTCACAAACTCACAATGAAACTGTCATCTTCCAACCTAATGTATACTTTCGGCTACACTACAGATCAATCCATCACCATGATCTACACTCCAAAATATAATACAGAAGCAAATAAATACTGCCAGTGTTCTGTTCTCTTCTTGTATGTGTGTGTATGACACTCACCACATTGTTACATCATGGTTCAGAGCCAACATTGGGTTCAACTAGGTTCTGTTGACCCCTAATGCTTATAAGTATTAGGCTAGGCTACAGGTCAGTCTGTTACCACAACCTTTATTCCACATTCACATCCATTGGCTTTACCAAACAGAACCAGCTATCACCTTCCAACCTAATCTAGACCTTGGACTACACTACCACAATCAAGAGTTCAGGAAAGGGGAGAGTGGGTATCCAACACCAAACTCTAGCCTTTGCACAATCATTCAGCCATAGTTGTGCACAGAATGGAGCGAGTTATTTGGCCACAAAAACCTGCAGCAGAAAATAATGTGAGCTATTCAGACATGAAAGTCTATAAACATGAACTCAAATCATACCTGCTCTACCTTCTGATCATGGTGAATAACCAAAGTCAATCACATAAACAGTCAGCATATTGCCAAATTTTTTTCACTGAGAAACTATAATTGTAAACTGTCTCGTCTCGCAATGAGAGGAATAATTATAGCCCATAAATTATTCAAATATCTTACTAAAAATGAATAAATGAATTAATTAATCTAAGCAGATCAGATTTCTGGATACATAACTAATTAAACTTTTGCTTAACCCTCAACCGGAATCATGGGTCATTTTGGACCCACAGACAACAATAAAACTGTCTAACAATGGAAACGCGCGGAGTTTCTGTTTCGCGCGCCAGTGTAATCCGAGTACATTGTGAGGTGCACCAGGGGCCGGGAGCTCGCTGCTTGAAATTTACTAGAAGTGGAGGTAAGTGCCATCGCTGGGTCCAATTTGACCCGCGATTCCAGATACAGGATTTTTGAAGTCAGTGTATGCCGATTTATTTCTGCCACAATGCTGTGGAGCTTCACTGAAAAAGAAATCTGTGTACTATTATTAGACGAAAATTATTCAGACGTAGAATCTTTAAGTGATTTTCAACCTTGTGATGAAGAGAACATAAGTGACGATGAAAATACACAACAAGAAATTTCTTCTGATTCAAGTAATTCATCATCTGATGATTCAGTAGAGAGAGATAGCTGGCTGTCAAGTAGCGCATATTTTCGTGGCAAAAATCGACTCAAGTGGTCTACTCATCCACCAGCTAGGTCCAGAGTCAGAAGCCACATCATCATCACTCACCTGCCTGGTCTCATCGGTACAGCTCGTGAAAAACGGAACATGTCACCAATTGAATCATGGCAGTTGCTGATATCAGATGAAATGATCACAATTATTTGAATTCACACTAATCAGAAAATAACAGAATACTCAGAAAAGTATAAAACTAATGCTACTTACACTAACCATGTGAGTATTATGGAAATGAAAGTATTTTTTGGGTTGTTGCTATTATCTGGTGTATTCAAATCTGGCCATGAAGATATAGAAAGTTTATGGGCAACTGATGGAACTGGCCAAGATATATTCAGAATAACAGTGTTGGTAAAGCGATTTATGTTCCTGTTATCTGCTTTGAGATTTGATGATGTGAATTCTAGGGAAGAAAGAAGAACTAATGATCGTGCTGGTCTCATCTCAGAAATATTTGGAAATTTCATTCAGAACTGTCAGAAAAACTATAGCTGCTCAGAATATTTGACAGCTGATGAAATGCTTTGCCCTTTTAGAGGGAAATGTTTTTTCAGGGTTTATATAAAACTGAAGCCTGCTAAATATGGCTCAAGATTATGTGCCTTTGCGACGCTAAAACACACTATTTATACAATTCTTTTATCTATATGGGCAAAGCAATCACAAATAAAACAAGCCAACTCTCAGTTCCAACACAGAATATACTGCAGCTTGCAGAACCTTTATTTGGAACAAACAGAAATATAACCGCTGATAACTGGTTCTCTTCTGTGGAGTTGGTTGACAAATTGATTGAAAATGGTTTGACCTATGTTGGAACGATGCGCAAAAATTAAAGGGAAATACCACCAGAATTTTTAGCCCACAAACGATGGATAGTAGGATCTACATTATTTGGTATTGTGAAGGATAAAACATTGGCATCTTATGTCCCAAAAAAGAATCAAAGTGTAGTGGTAATCTCATCAATGCACCCTGACAATTCAGTCAATGAAAACAGTGGAAAACCTGAGATAATTGAATTTTACAACAGAACAAAAGGTGGTGTTGATACATTAGATCAGAAATGCGCCAATTATTCAGTCTCTAGAAGAACTCAACGATAGCCATGTGTCATTTTTTCAGCAATATTGAATATTGTAAGTGGCAATGGATTCATATTATGGAAGGCATCAAATAGTGGAAAACGTATGAAACGTAATCATTACATAAAAGAAATTGGACTGAATTTGATAAGGCCATTTATCACAGAAAGGAAGATGGAGTATTCTTTATTTTCAGTAGATTTGAAGAGTAGAATTGATAATTTTCTAGGGGTGGCTGATGAACCACAAAATGACCTACGACTAGAAAATTCACCTCACAATCAAAGTGGCTCACAAAAACGAGGAAGATGTTATTTATGTAGTCCTAAAACTGACAGCAAACAATCACAAAAATGTGACAGATGTCTTAAATTCATCTGTAAATGACATGCAGGAAAAAAAATGTTGTGTACCAAATGCCATTCTTATTTCAAGTACTGATATAGGTAACATTTGGATACTTCCATGTTTCCTTGTCATTATTTTTGTTTCTGAGTGATGGCATAAAGAATCCCTATTTATGTTAAGGGGAAGTTATGAGAAACCCCATGCTATATCTAGGTTTTTTAATCTAAGCCTTTTTTGTAATCATGTAACATTCCAAAGTAAGTTACTAAAAATTCTTGTAAAATATGAGACGTAGGACTTAAAGATTAAAAAATACTATGAAAAAGTTTTGCACAATAAAGATTGATTTGTGTTTGAAACAAAACTTATTTTAATATAATCATTACATATTTAGATATGAATTATATCTTTTATGGGGATTATGTTGAATTTTTATTCAAGGATGCCTCTTCATTCGGTGGGATTCACTGATTGCCATTACTCTATATAAGACCTATATTGGGTACAGACATGTGAAAATGCTAAAGATCCACGAAACTTAAACGTTATTTGGAATTTCAGCATGCAAAATTGTAGCAATGTCTGAAGACGAGCCCGTTATTTTGTTAGTTTTCAATAAGGATGAGAAAACAAAAAAAAGATGCTCACATTTTTGCTTCTTTCAGATGACAGAGGTACTCGTATGCCAGATTGTTTTTCCGTGCTTCGTCCATTTCTTCTGCAGAAATTCTTGTATCATCAGTGCCTGCAACAAAAACAGCGGCCTAGTGATTTGGAACTGTTATAATGAAACTAGGCTTTTGAGGCTGGATTCGCATAAAAACTATCAAGTGTCCTGTGAACAGCTTCCCCTAATTAACTCACAGCTTATTACAAATTCAGTGTCCATTTGTGAAAGTTCTTCTAGTGACAAATATACGCGTAGATTTGAATGTGTTTCTTAAAGCTGAAGGCAAAGTCGCAATGTTTATTTAATGTGTCACACAACATAATGTAAATATTTACAGTTGTCACTCACACATCTTCGGTCCTTCACATTCCATGAAATTGTGTAAACTGCTGCTACTTATTTTAATGTCAACTTCCATTTTTATTGTTCTTTAATGAAATATCAAAATCCATACACTTTTTACCAACAGCAACGAAAACATCTGCAATACTTAACGTCGTCCTCGGAGTTCAAATTCGAAAATGCGCTCCAAGTCAACAAGTCTCAGATGTCAATCGCAGCAATGGGCAGTGCAAGAAACACTACAACGCTTAACACAGTTAATGTGTATCTTTGGCATCGTAGTTTGACTGTCCACGAAGTTTAGTAACATGGCTGTATTGTTTCCAGAAAAAAAAAATATTTAAAAACTTAATTAATAATTCTCTAATATTAAATTAAAATTCACAATGCATCCACGGTAAAGATAAATTTTGGAGTCGCAAATGATATCGATAGATACCAATGCATTGATAAATATGGAAAGAAAAATTGTTTCAACTTCAAATAAAAAATATCACTGTATGTATCAACCAACATTGAATCATTTGTTAAGGAAGTACATTAGAAAGTAGTGCTGCATGTCAAAAGAAACAGCCCAGAAACAAAATTGCTGTAGTTCGCTTATAGGATGCTGGACGATCAACTAATTGAAAGCGATAAATGTGGAACTTAAGTCTGTTTCTAGATTTTCATATGATACTTGTAATAGAATCTATGTGTATGAGATGTCTTGGGATAATTGACGCCCGGCTTCGCTTGACAGTCAATCCAAATTTGTATGACGCTCTCGCATGAGTTAAACGAACCTTTGACCATTCATGCTATCCTTTGAAGTTTGAGTGCCGGTATAAGTAAGATCAGTAGAGTGTACACTATATACCCTGTAAATTGTATTTAAGCACTTGAGGAATAGGCTACCCGCTACTGTTTTCAGATACGGCGCGCAAAATATTTTGTAGGAAATCGTTGTAGAATGGGAAAAGACTTACACCAGAATTAGTTACCATTTGAACACCTCACCTAATAGTATGAACTTCGAGTGAATCATGATGTTATAGACAGCATAGGAATGGATGTCGACTTACAGCTGACGTGAGCTGACTGTATTACAACACTGGGAAGGCAACTCATAATACCTCGCTATGTGCTCTGGCCTCTGAATAATAGCTTCTGTGTGTTGCAGCTCATGTGCAAGAGCAGTTATTTTGCATGTTCCAATTCAACAGTTAATTCTGCCATAACATTGTGGGGAGTAAATGCTCAGAATATCAAATCAGTCTTAAAAGTGACAAAAAAATGGACTGTACACCTTAAAATGAAAATTAGATGGTGGGCTCACAGTGCAACTTGTGTAACACTCATGGGAAACCAGTAAGGTGTATAAATACAAACATTAACCAGCACTCAATAAATGAGTCCGTACATGAACACGGGGCCAGAAAGTTGCAGGCACCATCTTCATCTCAATAGGAAAAGCACAGTTACAACTCAAAAAGTAGTCTACTATGTAATGGAATAAAATTGTAGCAGATATCCACAGGAAATCAAAGAGAAAAAAAAGAACTTTGTGGTTTTGGAAAGTTGTGAAAACCCATTTATTGAATACGAAATGTTACACTGTGGAAATTACATTAAATGACATGCAAATTATCTACACAAATCTTCATGTTAGAAAATTAATTGTAATGACAAAGAGCCACTGTACAAGGAAAAGATAATAAAACTGTATAAACATTGTGTGTGTGTGTGTGTGTGTGTGTGTGTGTGTGTGTGTGTGTGTGTGTGTGCGCACCTATCTATGAAAAAATTTTTTTATTAAAAAAGAGTTATATCACCGTTAAGGATTACCGGTACCCAAAATGCAGATTAATGACCATCTTAGAAAGAAACCTAATTTGGCCACAAGTCATTAGGCCTATAGAAAAGAACGGTGATGTAAACCATAGAAACATGTTACATAACAAAAGAAATATTGCATGTAAATATTTTTATGTTGATGACTCTGTGCACATATTATTTGAACTGTATCTTCTGGACAACACCGAGCGACGTGGCACAGTGGTTAGCACACTGGACTTGCATTCGGGAGGACGACGGTTCAATCCCGTCTCCAGCCATCCTGATTTAGGTTTTCCGTGATTTCCCTAAATCGTTTCAGGCAAATGCCGGGATGGTTCCTTTGAAAGGGCACGGCTGATTTCCTTCCCCATCCTTCCCTAACCTGAGCTTGTGCTCCGTCTCTAATGACCTCGTTGTCGACGGGACGTTAAAAAAACACTTACCTAACCTTCTGGACAACATCTACACAAAATTGTTGTCCATAGGTGGATATAAATAAGTAAATAAATAAAATAAAATTACCCAAATATTCTACCAATAAACCGAAGTCTCTTACCTTTATTTTTACCTTTATTACCTATCTATGTCATTCACCAGCCACAGCTGGACAGACAGCATCAAGATACAACATTATCAAAATACATGAATACAACTCTGCTATGATAGTAATGTAATACCGCAAGACATATTTAAGTTATAAATTAGATTACAATAATATCACAACAATAAAATAGATACAAGTATATAATGAATTAAATATAACGGTTGCTGCTGGAGTCATGGAACTGAGCTGCAGCTCAAGTAAACACTATGCTATTACTAGAGAAGAATTCTTCAATATTGTAGAAGGGTTGCTCTTTTAGCTTACACAAAATACTAGTTTTAAACTGCTCCCATGGTAAAGACTGAATGTCATCAAGTAGAGCATTAAACAATTTTAGGGCCACCATTTGGAAGCTGTTTTGTGTCTTTGCTAATTGACACCTTGGCATGTAGATACTGTCTTTGTTACGAGTGCTGTATTTGTGAACTTCATTTCTCTTTCTGTAGATATCACGGTTTCTCTTTATGTGGAAGAGGCAGTTCAGTATATACTGGCTGTAAACAGTCAGAACTCCTAACCTGGTGAAAATTGGTTTACAGTGGTCTGTTTTTTGCTTGAAGTAATGATCGTCATTACTTTCTTTTGCAGTAAAAGTACATTCTTGCAGCCTGCAGAATGGCCCCAAAACAACAGCCTATAACTGATGTGGCTGTGGATCATTGCATAGTACACAGTTAGCAGGTACTGTTCTGGTACTATACTTTTCAGTTTGCTCAAGAGGTATGGGACCCGTGAAAGTTTGGAACATACATGTTTGGTGTTCTGTTGCCAGGTTAATTTGGTATCAATGAGAAAGCCCAGAAGTTTAACATCTGCTGTGTTACCCAGTGCTCCAGTATTGCTGAGGCTGCATATCATCCTCTGAGTTTTTTCTTCATTAATTTTCATTTTGTTCATGATAAACCAGGCCTTAGCTTCATTGAACAAGACTTCTGTTGTCTACCACCAGCTTTACCTCTAGAGGATCATCTATTTCATATACATATGAAACATTATGCCCAGGTATTCGTACAAGTTGATTAGACTGACGCCAACTGCGCCACCCTGTTGTAGTCATGGGATGCTTCTTTTCTGCATTTTCTGTAGTTCATTTTTGTAAATTTAAACCTGTCAATATTTGTGAGTTTGAGATCTTATTTATTTTTATTCATTTATTTACTTGTCCATAGACTATTTAGAGCAATAAAATCAGACAGGCCAGAAACATTACAGAAATAATATATGCGTATCAAGCATTAACAACATAGGATATCCTAAAATGAGGATAGGGCAGGAAATTGGCCATAGCCTAATCAAAGAAACTGTCCCAGAATTCATTCAGCGACAAGCAGAAACTATGTAGAACCCAAGTCGGGATAGCTGGATGGGGAATAAATCTTGGTATTCCAAATGTGAGCCCAGTAAATTAAGACTGGAGTAGCCACCTCACTCAGTATGTGACAGGAAGGGGAATCACAAAATACATCATGAGTGCAATGTGCACAATAAGTAAATAAATCAAAATGAAATTTTAAAAATGAAAACTCTACTAAAGAAGTGAAAACATATGAATAAATTACATAACACTTCAGAAAAGTACAAAATGCACAAAAAGTCAAACAATGATGTACATAAAACATGAAACTTTAATTTAAAACACCTCTCCAAAAATAAAACAATTGCGTACATTATGTAGCACTGCTAAAAATTATGAAACATGAGCATACGAAAACCTATCAACACTATAACCTTCCAAATTAGGCCAGCATCAGATACATCCTCAGCAGAAGTGTGTTGCACTGAATTTGAAATGGAGGGAGATGCAAATCAACAGCAGAAACATTCTATGCAAAGACAAATACAGCATTGATGACACACCAGTTAAAAGAATTTTAAAAAGCCAACAATGAATGAAGCCCTAGTAATCCTATAAGCTGACATACTCATTTACGTTGTAGAAACACTTCTCAACAAGAAATTATTTCAACTCTGATCAAAAGCTGTTTCTAACTCTGACCTCTTTATGTTGGCAGCACATTATAAAGAATGGCACCAATGTGGCTCGCTTGTCTTTGAATGTGGGTTGTTCTACGAGGGTATTTCGGAAAGTAAAGATACACCGTACGCCAGAGGAACAGAAGAGTTTTGGCGAGCAAGTTGGCAACACTGGTGTTAACCTTGAACTGTTAGCTTTCTCCTCGCGGTCATTCAGCAGTTGAACGTTGCTTCTCGTTGGAGTAGGTCATGTTTAAAATGGCTGCGCCGATTCAGAATCCCACCAAATGTGAAGTGCGCTCCGTCATACGTTTTCTTCATGCAAAAGGTCAGCGACCAGCGGATATTCTCAAAGAAATTGTTTCTGTTTATGGGAACATTATGAATCGACAAAATGTAACTAATGGTGTCGTCATTTCTCTGAAGGTAGGACCAATGTTCATGACGAACAAAGAAAAGGTCGGCCATCTGTGATCTATGATGCCCTTCTTTGGAGAACGGAGGAAGCAATTCATGCGAATAGACGTCTCATATTGAAAGAATTGCATCAGATCATACCAGACGTGTCAATGACAACTCTTTATCACATTGTTACTGTCAAGTTAGGGTATAGGAAACTGTGTGCGCACTGGGTTCCAAAACTGTTAACGGAAGAACACAAAAAGAAAAGGATGGGCTTTGCACTCGGCTTCCTCACACACTATGCTGAAGCAGGTGATGAGTTCCTTGATCACATTGTGAAAAGTGACGAGACATGGGTTTATCACCATACACCTGAATCCAAGCAACAATCAATGCAATGGCACCATTCGAATTCACCAAAAGCCAAGACATGCAAAACGTCGATTTGAGCGAAGAAAATCATGGCTTTTGTTTTTTGTGACAGACAAGGCATTCTTCTGTTGGAATTTATGCTTCCTGGAATGACAATTAATGCTGCTGCATATTGCCAGACTTTGAAACGTCTTCGAAGGGCAATTCAAAACAAACGCAGGGGAATGCTGACAAGTGGAGTCCGCTTGCTTCATGACAACGCTCGGCCTCACACAGTGCTCGAAACCAAAGCACTACTCAAACAATTCAAATGGGACGCATTGGACCATCCACCATACAGCCCTGTCCTTGCACCCACCGACTTCCATATCTTCCGTTACCTGAAGTCACATCTTGGTGGAAAATCATTCCACAATGATGAAGAGATCAAAGATGAAGTTGAAATGTGGTTCTGACAACAGGCGGCAACATTCTATGGCTGTGGGATACAAAATCTTGTGCACCGGCTTAACAAATGTTTGGATAACGGATGTGATTATGTTGGAAAATAACAAATAATCCATTTAATAAGATGTAACTGACATTTTCTAAATAAATGTTCTATTTAAGGACTGTGAGCCATTGTATCTTTACTTTTTGAAATGCCCTCGTATTTGGAGGGGACTTACAGTTGTGAGTATTATAACTGTGGAAATTGTAGTTAGTTAACAGGCCACCAAATCTAGATCTAATTATCAAGGCCTTACTCGATACCTATGCAGCTTTTTCAAAATTTTAACTCATCATAGATAACTGCATCATCTGCAAAAAAAGGCTGCAGAGTCATCAGTACACCACATGAGCAATAATGGATCCAATACACTTTCCTTGGGCATGTCTGAAGTTATTTCTATTTCTGTCAGTGACTCTCCACCTTCTTCCGAAACTGTTTAGTTGAGGAAGGTCTATGTGGTTCCAAATTAAACTGATGCATGAATGTCAGAAAATCAGATATCTAAATAAGTGACCGTGGGGTAGATATTAAGCTGAAATTGCTGAACAGAGTAAAAGCCCCTGGACATGATAGGATCAGTTCTACATAGAGTATGTGAAAGGACTTGCTGTTTTTCTAGCAGCAGTGTGTTGTGGATAGGTGGAGGAGTATTCCTAGTGATTGGAAGAAAGCACAAATCATTCCCATTTTCAAGAAGGGTTGTTGAACAGACAAATGAAACTGTAGGTCTATGTCTCTGACATCAGTATGTCGTAGAATTTTTGTACATATTTTATGTTTGCATATTGTATGTTTATGGAGACTGAAAATCTCTTCTGTAGGAATCATCATAGATTATGAAAACAAGGATTATGTGATATCCAGCTTACTCTATTCATCCATGAGATCCAAAAAGCAGCAGATACTGGCACCAAGATTGATGGCATGTTCCTTGGCTTCTGGAAGTCGTTCAATACAATTCTGCACTGTCACTTCATGAAAGAAATAAGAGCTTAGAGAATATCAGACCAGCTGTATGATTAGACTGAAAAGTGTCTCGGAAACAAATCCCAGCTTGTCATTCTCAAAAGAGGGAATTTGCGGACATAAAAGGAACTTTGGGTTTACCCTAAGGCAGTGTTACAGGACCAATACTTTTCGCAATAAATACACTACTGGCCATTAAAATTGTTACACCAAGAAGAAATGTAGATGATAAACGGTTATTCATTGGACAAATATATTACACTAGGACTGACATGTGATTACATTTTCACGCAATTTAGGTGCATAGATCCTGAGAAATCAGTACCCAGAACAACCACCTCTGGCCATAATAATGGCCTTGATACGCCTCGGCATTGAATCAGACAGAGCTCGGATGGCGTGTACAGGTACAGCTGCCCATGCAGCTTCAACATGATAGCACAGTTCATCAAGAGTAGTGACTGGCATATTGTGATGAGCCAGTTGCTCGGCCACCATTGACCAGATGTTTTCAATTGGTGAGAGATCTGGAGAATGTGCTGGACAGGGCAGCAGTCGAACATTTTCTGTATCCAGAAAGGCCCGTACAAGACCTGCAACATGCGGTCGTGCATTATCCTGCTGAAATGTAGGGTTTCGCAGGGATCAAATGAAGGGTAGAGCCATGGGTCGTAACACGTCTGAAATGTAGCGTCCACTGTTCAAAGTGCCGTCAATGCAAACAAGAGGCGACAGAGACGTGTAACCAATGGATGCTACACCATACCATCACAGCAGGTGATACGCCAGTATGGCGATGACGAATACACACTTCCAATGTGCGTTCACCGCGATGTCGCCAAACACAGATGCGACCATTAAGATGCTGTAAACAGAAAGGTTCGTCATTGAGTACACCATCGCAGGTGCTCCTGTCTGTGATGCAGTGTCAAGGGTAACCGCAGCCATGGTCTCCGAGCTGATAGTCCATGCTGCTGCAAATGTCATCGAACTGTTCGTGCAGATGGTTGTTGTCTTGCAAACGTCCCCATCTGTTGACTCAGGGATCAAGACGTGGCTGCACGATCCGTTACAGCCATGCGGATAAGGTTCCTGTCATCTCGACTGCTAGTGTTACGAGGCCGTTGGGATCCAGCATGGTGTTCCGTATTACCCTCCGGAACCCACTGATTCCATATTCTGCTAACAGTCAGTGGATCTCGACCAACACGAGCAGCAATGTTGCAATACGATAAACCACAATCACGATAGGCTACAATCCAACCTTTATCAAAGTCAGAAACATGATGGTACACATTTCTCCTCTGTACATGAGGC